>NW_026778208.1:2043167-2120816 GCF_025265405.1 Mesoplodon densirostris
CCAAAAATCTGTTGAGGGAAGTCAACGAGGCGGACTTGAAAGCAAGGCAAAATAGCAGGAAACAGATTTCAAGAGGTACCTTGGAATCGCCTGTAAAGCACAGGAAGAGGGGCACAACTTGGACAATGGTGCACTTGGCCAAAAAGGGCGTATGCGTTTTCTCCTGAATATATTCAGGAGAAAACGCATACACCCTTTTTGGCCAAGCAAGCAAGCGGGCAATGCAAATCTGCACTACAAAGAAGTATCACTTCCCACCGGTCAAAAGGGACATCCACAAAATGTGTAAAAACCAGAAAGGCAAGACAGGCCCTGGAGAACTGGGAGCCTTGTTATGCTGATGGGCGGGATGTAAATTGCCAACTGCCTCACTGGAGGAGTGCATTGTGTTCCCTAAAACAAGTAAACAACAGAGCTACAGAGCCAAGGCCACTTCCAGTCTAGGGAATATACCTTGGGAAAACTGAAAATCAATAAGAAAGAGCCACCTCCAAATTTAGGGCTGCACTGACTACAAGAACCTCAACTTGGGTACACCTTAAATATCCCAGGAAATATAAAAATGGTTCAAACATTGTGGTACTTATGTACGATGGAATATCCCTCAACCATGAAATCAATGTCATAAGACCAGTAGCAGCAAAGTGAGTGGATTCAGGTACGATGATTCTAAGTGAAATAAGTCACACAGAAAAAAGAAACTTATCATAAGATATCACTTAGGAAGATCCTGTAAACATGGCTACACGTGAACTGAGTTAGGAAAGAGAACAGAGTCTCACATTTAGAAAACACTCTTATGCCTGCATAAAGGGGAATGAGAGGTGGTGTGATGCATAAAACCAGAGTTTGATATAAGCACAGGGACCGTTTCAAAAACCAACTTTGGAATAGACAAGACCTACACCTTCCTCAGTGAAAGAGACTCAAAACCCCATATTTCCCGCAGAGGAATATATCTGACTAGTAAGAATCTTAAAACCTATGTATTGATATGTCTCCATAAGGGAATCAAGTGTATCTAGAGTGGCATAAACATGGCAGCGAGAATCAGCTCAAACCCAGTATAAAAAGGAATTTCAAAAGCAAAATCAAAAAACAGGGAAATTCTTTACAATTCCTTCAGGGTGTCTGAGGAAACCTGGAAAGACCCTATCTACAATGACAGCTGTATGTGGCATAAGGCTGGACACTTGGGACTGAGAGGATTGGTGAGATTGGGTGAGCAAATGCAGACCCTTTCAAGCAATAATGCATGGCCCCCATTCCATGGGTCCCAACTCTCCAGGTTCAAGGGAATATTACTACAGCTATAACATGTACAGGAAACCTAGAGAATGGACACACTGTGAATACGAAAGGTTTCTAAAACTCAACGAATAGTCCCTCTCCTGGTGCTCCAGTTTGACTTTCTAACTGCCTTACTATCAATCTCCCAACTTGGAGAGACAGGCCCTTTAACCTCCTGGTTTGCACAGGTTCCCAATTTGGCAGAGGATGGAAGGGACGAGGGAGAACCCATGAGAGAGTAGCTGTTAGGCATTTGGACGGGCACATGTCACTCTAATTTCCCGGCAGGAAGAAGAATTAACCAAAGTCTCAGCCACCCACCGCAAGCCAGTATAGGACATGATCCAAAATTTTGGACTTGCGTTCAGCTCACAAAAAACGAGTTGAGAAATGGAGCTCAGGGGCACAGCAATTCACAAACTGGCAGAGTGATAAAGGACAACTATCATCCAAAAATCTCTTGAGGGAAGTCAACGAGGTGGACTTGAAAGCGAGGCAAAATAGCAGGAAACAGATTTCAAGAGGTACGTTGGAATCGCCTGTAAAGCACAGGAAGAGGGGCACAACTTGGACAATGGTGCACTTGGCCAAAAAGGGCGTATGCGTTTTCTCCTGAATATATTCAGGAGAAAACGCATACGCCCTTTTTGGCCAAGCAAGCAAGCGGGCAATGCAAATCTGCACTACAAAGAAGTATCACTTCCCACCGGTCAAAAGGGACATCCACAAAATGTGTAAAAACCAGAAAGGCAAGACAGGCCCTGGAGAACTGGGAGCCTTGTTATGCTGATGGGCGGGATGTAAATTGCCACCTGCCTCACTGGAGGAGTGCATTGTGTTCCCTATAACAAGTAAACAACAGAGCTACAGAGCCAAGGCCACTTCCAGTCTAGGGAATATACCTTGGGAAAACTGAAAATCAATAAGAAAGAGCCACTTCCAAATTTAGGGCTGCACTGACTACAAGAACTTCAACTTGGGTACACCTTAAATATCCCAGGAAATATAAAAATGGTTCAAAACATTGTGGAACTTACGTACGATGGAATATCCCTCAGCCATGAAATCAATGTCATAAGACCAGTAGCAGCAAAGTGAGTGGATTCAGGTACAATGATTCTAAGTGAAATAAGTCACACAGAAAAAGAAACTTATCATAAGATATCACTTATGAAGATCCTGTAAACATGGCTACACGTGAACTGAGTTAGGAAAGAGAACAGAGTCTCACATTTAGAAAACACTCTTATGCCTGCATAAAGAGGAAGGAGAGGTGGGGTGATGCATAAAACCAGAGTTTGATATAAGCACAGGGACCGTTTCAAAAACCAACTTTGGAATTGACAAGACCGACACCTTCCTTAGTGAAAGAGACTCAAAACCCCATATTTCCCACAGAGGAATATATCTGACTAGTAAGAATCTTAAAACCTATGTATTGATATGTCTCCATAAGGGAATCAAGTGTGTCTAGAGTGGCATAAACATGGCAGCGAGAATCAGCTCAAACCCACTATAAAAAGGAATTTCAAAAGCAAAACCAAAAAACAGGGAAATTCTTTACAATTCCTTCAGGGTGTCTGAGGAAACCTGGAAAGACCCTATCTACAATGACAGCTGGATGTGGCATAAGGCTGGACACTTGGGACTGAGAGGATTGGTGAGATTGGGTGAGCAAATGCAGACCCTTTCAAGCAATAATGCATGGCCCCCATTCCATGGGTCCCAACTCTCCAGGTTCAAGGGAATATTACTACAGCTATAACATGTAGAGGAAACCTAGAGAATGGACACACTGTGAATACGAAAGGTTTCTAAAACTCAACGAATAGTCCCTCTCCTGGTGCTCCAGTTTGACTTTCCAACTGCCTTACTATCAATCTCCCAACTTGCAGAGACAGACCCTTTAACCTCCTGGTTTGCACAGGTTCCCAATTTGGCAGAGGATGGAAGGGACGAGGGAGAACCCATGAGAGAGTAGCTGTTAGGCATTTGGACGGGCACATGTCACTCTAATTTCCCGGCAGGAAGAAGAATTAACCAAAGTCTCAGCCACCCACCGGGAACCAGTATAGGACATGATCCAAAATTTTGGACTTGCTTTCAGCTCACAAAAAACGAGTTGAGAAATGGAGCTCAGGGGCACAGCAATTCACAAACTGGCAGAGTGATAAAGGACAACTATCGTCCAAAAATCTGTTGAGGGAAGTCAATGAGGCGGACTTGAAAGCGAGGCAAAATAGCAGGAAACAGATTTCAAGAGGTACGTTGGAATCGCCTGTAAAGCACAGGAAGAGGGGCACAACTTGGACAATGGTGCACTTGGCCAAAAAGGGCGTATGCGTTTTCTCCTGAATATATTCAGGAGAAAACGCATACGCCCTTTTTGGCCAAGCAAGCAAGCGGGCAATGCAAATCTGCACTACAAAGAAGTATCACTTCCCACCGGTCAAAAGGGACATCCACAAAATGTGTAAAAACCAGAAAGGCAAGACAGGCCCTGGAGAACTGGGAGCCTTGTTATGCTGATGGGCGGGATGTAAATTGCCAACTGCCTCACTGGAGGAGTGCATTGTGTTCCCTAAAACAAGTAAACAACAGAGCTACAGAGCCAAGGCCACTTCCAGTCTAGGGAATATACCTTGGGAAAACTGAAAATCAATAAGAAAGAGCCACCTCCAAATTTAGGGCTGCACTGACTACAAGAACCTCAACTTGGGTACACCTTAAATATCCCAGGAAATATAAAAATGGTTCAAAACATTGTGGTAATTACGTACGATGGAATATCCCTCAGCCATGAAATCAATGTCATAAGACCAGTAGCAGCAAAGTGAGTGGATTCAGGTACGATGATTCTAAGTGAAATAAGTCACACAGAAAAAGAAACTTATCATAAGATATCACTTATGAAGATCCTGTAAACATGGCTACACGTGAACTGAGTTAGGAAAGAGAACAGAGTCTCACATTTAGAAAACACTCTTATGCCTGCATAAAGGGGATGGAGAGGTCGGGTGATGCATAAAACCAGAGTTTGATATAAGCACAGGGACCGTTCCAAAAACCAACTTTGGAATAGACAAGACCTACACCTTCCTCAGTGAAAGAGACTCAAAACCCCATATTTCCCGCAGAGGAATATATCTGACTAGTAAGAATCTTAAAACCTATGTATTGATATGACTCCATAAGGGAATCAAGTGTGTCTAGAGTGGCATAAACATGGCAGCGAGAATCAGCTCAAACCCACTATAAAAAGGAATTTCAAAAGCAAAACCAAAAAACAGGGAAATTCTTTACAATTCCTTCAGGGTGTCTGACGAAACCTGGAAAGACCCTATCTACAATGACAGCTGGATGTGGCATAAGGCTGGACACTTGGGACTGAGAGGATTGGTGAGATTGGGTGAGCAAATGCAGACCCTTTCAAGCAATAATGCATGGCCCCCATTCCATGGGTCCCAACTCTCCAGGTTCAAGGGAATATTACTACAGCTATAACATGTACAGGAAACCTAGAGAATGGACACACTGTGAATACGAAAGGTTTCTAAAACTCAATGAATAGTCCCTCTCCTGGTGCTCCAGTTTGACTTTCCAACTGCCTTACTATCAATCTCCCAACTTGGAGAGACAGGCCCTTTAACCTCCTGGTTTGCACAGGTTCCCAATTTGCCAGAGGATGGAAGGGACGAGGGAGAACCCATGAGAGAGTAGCTGTTAGGCATTTGGACGGGCACATGTCACTCTAATTTCCCGGCAGGTAGAAGAATTAACCAAAGTCTCAGCCACCCACCGGGAACCAGTATAGGACATGATCCAAAATTTTGGACTTGTGTTCAGCTCACAAAAAACGAGTTGAGAAATGGAGCTCAGGGGCACAGCAATTCACAAACTGGCAGAGTGATAAAGGACAACTATCGTCCAAAAATCTGTTGAGGGAAGTCAACGAGGCGGACTTGAAAGTGAGGCAAAATAGCAGGAAACAGATTTCAAGAGGTACCTTGGAATCGCCTGTAAAGCACAGGAAGAGGGGCACAACTTGGACAATGGTGCACTTGGCCAAAAAGGGCGTATGCGTTTTCTCCTGAATATATTCAGGAGAAAACGCATACGCCCTTTTTGGCCAAGCAAGCAAGCGGGCAATGCAAATCTGCACTACAAAGAAGTATCACTTCCCACCGGTCAAAAGGGACATCCACAAAATGTGTAAAAACCAGAAAGGCAAGACAGGCCCTGGAGAACTGGGAGCCTTGTTATGCTGATGGGCGGGATGTAAATTGCCAACTGCCTCACTGGAGGAGTGCATTGTGTTCCCTATAACAAGTAAACAACAGAGCTACAGAGCCAAGGCCACTTCCAGTCTAGGGAATATACCTTGGGAAAACTGAAAATCAATAAGAAAGAGCCACTTCCAAATTTAGGGCTGCACTGACTACAAGAACCTCAACTTGGGTACACCTTAAATATCCCAGGAAATATAAAAATGGTTCAAAACATTGTGGTACTTACGTACGATGGAATATCCCTCAGCCATGAAATCAATGTCATAAGACCAGTAGCAGCAAAGTGAGTGGATTCAGGTACGATGATTCTAAGTGAAATAAGTCACACAGAAAAAGAAACTTATCATAAGATATCACTTATGAAGATCCTGTAAACATGGCTACACGTGAACTGAGTTAGGAAAGAGAACAGAGTCTCACATTTAGAAAACACTCTTATGCCTGCATAAAGAGGAAGGAGAGGTGGGGTGATGCATAAAACCAGAGTTTGATATAAGCACAGGGACCGTTTCAAAAACCAACTTTGGAATTGACAAGACCGACACCTTCCTTAGTGAAAGAGACTCAAAACCCCATATTTCCCGCAGAGGAATATATCTGACTAGTAAGAATCTTAAAACCTATGTATTGATATGTCTCCATAAGGGAATCAAGTGTGTCTAGAGTGGCATAAACATGGCAGCGAGAATCAGCTCAAAACCACTATAAAAAGGAATTTCAAAAGCAAAACCAAAAAACAGGGAAATTCTTTACAATTCCTTCAGGGTGTCTGAGGAAACCTGGAAAGACCCTATCTACAATGACAGCTGTATGTGGCATAAGGCTGGACACTTGGGACTGAGAGGATTGGTGAGATTGGGTGAGCAAATGCAGACCCTTTCAAGCAATAATGCATGGCCCCCATTCCATGGGTCCCAACTCTCCAGGTTCAAGGAAATATTACTACAGCTATAACATGTACAGGAAACCTAGAGAATGGACACACTGTGAATACGAAAGGTTTCTAAAACTCAACGAATAGTCCCTCTCCTGGTGCTCCAGTTTGACTTTCCAACTGCCTTACTATCAATCTCCCAACTTGGAGAGACAGGCCCTTTAACCTCCTGGTTTGCACAGGTTCCCAATTTGGCAGAGGATGGAAGGGACGAGGGAGAACCCATGAGAGAGTAGCTGTTAGGCATTTGGACGGGCACATGTCACTCTAATTTCCCGGCAGGAAGAAGAATTAACCAAAGTCTCAGCCACCCACCGGGAACCAGTATAGGACATGATCCAAAATTTTGGACTTGCGTTCAGCTCACAAAAAACGAGTTGAGAAATGGAGCTCAGGGGCACAGCAATTCACAAACTGGCAGAGTGATAAAGGACAACTATCGTCCAAAAATCTGTTGAGGGAAGTCAACGAGGCGGACTTGAAAGCGAGGCAAAATAGCAGGAAACAGATTTCAAGAGGTACCTTGGAATCGCCTGTAAAGCACAGGAAGAGGGGCACAACTTGGACAATGGTGCACTTGGCCAACAAGGGCGTATGCGTTTTCTCCTGAATATATTCAGGAGAAAACGCATACGCCCTTTTTGGCCAAGCAAGCAAGCGGGCAATGCAAATCTGCACTACAAAGAAGTATCACTTCCCACCGGTCAAAAGGGACATCCACAAAATGTGTAAAAACCAGAAAGGCAAGACAGGCCCTGGAAAACTGGGAGCCTTGTTATGCTGATGGGCGGGATGTAAATTGCCAACTGCCTCACTGGAGGAGTGCATTGTGTTCCCTAAAACAAGTAAACAACAGAGCTACAGAGCCAAGGCCACTTCCAGTCTAGGGAATATACCTTGGGAAAACTGAAAATCAATAAGAAAGAGCCACCTCCAAATTTAGGGCTGCACTGACTACAAGAACCTCAACTTGGGTACACCTTAAATATCCCAGGAAATATAAAAATGGTTCAAAACATTGTGGTACTTACGTACGATGGAATATCCCTCATCCATGAAATCAATGTCATAAGACCAGTAGCAGCAAAGTGAGTGGATTCAGGTACGATGATTCTAAGTGAAATAAGTCACACAGAAAAAAGAAACTTATCATAAGATATCACTTAGGAAGATCCTGTAAACATGGCTACACGTGAACTGAGTTAGGAAAGAGAACAGAGTCTCACATTTAGAAAACACTCTTATGCCTGCATAAAGGGGAATGAGAGGTGGGGTGATGCATAAAACCAGAGTTTGATATAAGCACAGGGACCGTTTCAAAAACCAACTTTGGAATAGACAAGACCTACACCTTCCTCAGTGAAAGAGACTCAAAACCCCATATTTCCCGCAGAGGAATATATCTGACTAGTAAGAATCTTAAAACCTATGTATTGATATGTCTCCATAAGGGAATCAAGTGTATCTAGAGTGGCATAAACATGGCAGCGAGAATCAGCTCAAACCCAGTATAAAAAGGAATTTCAAAAGCAAAACCAAAAAACAGGGAAATTCTTTACAATTCCTTCAGGGTGTCTGAGGAAACCTGGAAAGACCCTATCTACAATGACAGCTGTATGTGGCATAAGGCTGGACACTTGGGACTGAGAGGATTGGTGAGATTGGGTGAGCAAATGCAGACCCTTTCAAGCAATAATGCATGGCCCCCATTCCATGGGTCCCAACTCTCCAGGTTCAAGGGAATATTACTACAGCTATAACATGTACAGGAAACCTAGAGAATGGACACACTGTGAATACGAAAGGTTTCTAAAACTCAACGAATAGTCCCTCTCCTGGTGCTCCAGTTTGACTTTCTAACTGCCTTACTATCAATCTCCCAACTTGGAGAGACAGGCCCTTTAACCTCCTGGTTTGCACAGGTTCCCAATTTGGCAGAGGATGGAAGGGACGAGGGAGAACCCATGAGAGAGTAGCTGTTAGGCATTTGGACGGGCACATGTCACTCTAATTTCCCGGCAGGAAGAAGAATTAACCAAAGTCTCAGCCACCCACCGGGAACCAGTATAGGACATGATCCAAAATTTTGGACTTGCGTTCAGCTCACAAAAAACGAGTTGAGAAATGGAGCTCAGGGGCACAGCAATTCACAAACTGGCAGAGTGATAAAGGACAACTATCATCCAAAAATCTCTTGAGGGAAGTCAACGAGGTGGACTTGAAAGCGAGGCAAAATAGCAGGAAACAGATTTCAAGAGGTACGTTGGAATCGCCTGTAAAGCACAGGAAGAGGGGCACAACTTGGACAATGGTGCACTTGGCCAAAAAGGGCGTATGCGTTTTCTCCTGAATATATTCAGGAGAAAACGCATACGCCCTTTTTGGCCAAGCAAGCAAGCGGGCAATGCAAATCTGCACTACAAAGAAGTATCACTTCCCACCGGTCAAAAGGGACATCCACAAAATGTGTAAAAACCAGAAAGGCAAGACAGGCCCTGGAGAACTGGGAGCCTTGTTATGCTGATGGGCGGGATGTAAATTGCCAACTGCCTCACTGGAGGAGTGCATTGTGTTCCCTATAACAAGTAAACAACAGAGCTACAGAGCCAAGGCCACTTCCAGTCTAGGGAATATACCTTGGGAAAACTGAAAATCAATAAGAAAGAGCCACTTCCAAATTTAGGGCTGCACTGACTACAAGAACCTCAACTTGGGTACACCTTAAATATCCCAGGAAATATAAAAATGGTTCAAAACATTGTGGTACTTACGTACGATGGAATATCCCTCAGCCATGAAATCAATGTCATAAGACCAGTAGCAGCAAAGTGAGTGGATTCAGGTACGATGATTCTAAGTGAAATAAGTCACACAGAAAAAGAAACTTATCATAAGATATCACTTATGAAGATCCTGTAAACATGGCTACACGTGAACTGAGTTAGGAAAGAGAACAGAGTCTCACATTTAGAAAACACTCTTATGCCTGCATAAAGAGGAAGGAGAGGTGGGGTGATGCATAAAACCAGAGTTTGATATAAGCACAGGGACCGTTTCAAAAACCAACTTTGGAATTGACAAGACCGACACCTTCCTTAGTGAAAGAGACTCAAAACCCCATATTTCCCGCAGAGGAATATATCTGACTAGTAAGAATCTTAAAACCTATGTATTGATATGTCTCCATAAGGGAATCAAGTGTGTCTAGAGTGGCATAAACATGGCAGCGAGAATCAGCTCAAACCCACTATAAAAGGGAATTTCAAAAGCAAAACCAAAAAACAGGGAAATTCTTTACAATTCCTTCAGGGTGTCTGAGGAAACCTGGAAAGACCCTATCTACAATGACAGCTGGATGTGGCATAAGGCTGGACACTTGGGACTGAGAGGATTGGTGAGATTGGGTGAGCAAATGCAGACCCTTTCAAGCAATAATGCATGGCCCCCATTCCATGGGTCCCAACTCTCCAGGTTCAAGGGAATATTACTACAGCTATAACATGTACAGGAAACCTAGAGAATGGACACACTGTGAATACGAAAGGTTTCTAAAACTCAATGAATAGTCCCTCTCCTGGTGCTCCAGTTTGACTTTCCAACTGCCTTACTATCAATCTCCCAACTTGGAGAGACACGCCCTTTAACCTCCTGGTTTGCACAGGTTCCCAATTTGGCAGAGGATGGAAGGGACGAGGGAGAACCCATGAGAGAGTAGCTGTTAGGCATTTGGACGGGCACATGTCACTCTAATTTCCCGGCAGGAAGAAGAATTAACCAAAGTCTCAGCCACCCACCGGGAACCAGTATAGGACATGATCCAAAATTTTGGACTTGCGTTCAGCTCACAAAAAACGAGTTGAGAAATGGAGCTCAGGGGCACAGCAATTCACAAACTGGCAGAGTGATAAAGGACAACTATCGTCCAAAAATCTGTTGAGGGAAGTCAATGAGACGGACTTGAAAGCGAGGCAAAATAGCAGGAAACAGATTTCAAGAGGTACCTTGGAATCGCCTGTAAAGCACAGGAAGAGGGGCACAACTTGGACAATGGTGCACTTGGCCAAAAAGGGCGTATGCGTTTTCTCCTGAATATATTCAGGAGAAAACGCATACGCCCTTTTTGGCCAAGCAAGCAAGCGGGCAATGCAAATCTGCACTATAAAGAAGTATCACTTCCCACCGGTCAAAAGGGACATCCACAAAATGTGTAAAAACCAGAAAGGCAAGACAGGCCCTGGAGAACTGGGAGCCTTGTTATGCTGATGGGCGGGATGTAAATTGCCAACTGCCTCACTGGAGGAGTGCATTGTGTTCCCTAAAACAAGTAAACAACAGAGCTACAGAGCCAAGGCCACTTCCAGTCTAGGGAATATACCTTGGGAAAACTGAAAATCAATAAGAAAGAGCCACCTCCAAATTTAGGGCTGCACTGACTACAAGAACCTCAACTTGGGTACACCTTAAATATCCCAGGAAATATAAAAATGGTTCAAAACATTGTGGTACTTACGTACGATGGAATATCCCTCAGCCATGAAATCAATGTCATAAGACCAGTAGCAGCAAAGTGAGTGGATTCAGGTACGATGATTCTAAGTGAAATAAGTCACACAGAAAAAGAAACTTATCATAAGATATCACTTATGAAGATCCTGTAAACATGGCTACACGTGAACTGAGTTAGGAAAGAGAACAGAGTCTCACATTTAGAAAACACTCTTATGCCTGCATAAAGGGGATGGAGAGGTCGGGTGATGCATAAAACCAGAGTTTGATATAAGCACAGGGACCGTTCCAAAAACCAACTTTGGAATAGACAAGACCTACACCTTCCTCAGTGAAAGAGACTCAAAACCCCATATTTCCCGCAGAGGAATATATCTGACTAGTAAGAATCTTAAAACCTATGTATTGATATGACTCCATAAGGGAATCAAGTGTGTCTAGAGTGGCATAAACATGGCAGCGAGAATCAGCTCAAACCCACTATAAAAAGGAATTTCAAAAGCAAAACCAAAAAACAGGGAAATTCTTTACAATTCCTTCAGGGTGTCTGAGGAAACCTGGAAAGACCCTATCTACAATGACAGCTGGATGTGGCATAAGGCTGGACACTTGGGACTGAGAGGATTGGTGAGATTGGGTGAGCAAATGCAGACCCTTTCAAGCAATAATGCATGGCCCCCATTCCATGGGTCCCAACTCTCCAGGTTCAAGGGAATATTACTACAGCTATAACATGTACAGGAAACCTAGAGAATGGACACACTGTGAATACGAAAGGTTTCTAAAACTCAATGAATAGTCCCTCTCCTGGTGCTCCAGTTTGACTTTCCAACTGCCTTACTATCAATCTCCCAACTTGGACAGACAGGCCCTTTAACCTCCTGGTTTGCACAGGTTCCCAATATGCCAGAGGATGGAAGGGACGAGGGAGAAACCATGAGAGAGTAGCTGTTAGGCATTTGGACGGGCACATGTCACTCTAATTTCCCGGCAGGTAGAAGAATTAACCAAAGTCTCAGCCACCCACCGGGAACCAGTATAGGACATGATCCAAAATTTTGGACTTGTGTTCAGCTCACAAAAAACGAGTTGAGAAATGGAACTCAGGGGCACAGCAATTCACAAACTGGCAGAGTGATAAAGGACAACTATCGTCCAAAAATCTGTTGAGGGAAGTCAACGAGGCGGACTTGAAAGTGAGGCAAAATAGCAGGAAACAGATTTCAAGAGGTACCTTGGAATGGCCTGTAAAGCACAGGAAGAGGGGCACAACTTGGACAATGGTGCACTTGGCCAAAAAGGGCGTATGCGTTTTCTCCTGAATATATTCAGGAGAAAACGCATACGCCCTTTTTGGCCAAGCAAGCAAGCGGGCAATGCAAATCTGCACTACAAAGAAGTATCACTTCCCACCGGTCAAAAGGGACATCCACAAAATGTGTAAAAACCAGAAAGGCAAGACAGGCCCTGGAGAACTGGGAGCCTTGTTATGCTGATGGGCGGGATGTAAATTGCCAACTGCCTCACTGGAGGAGTGCATTGTGTTCCCTAAAACAAGTAAACAACAGAGCTACAGAGCCAAGGCCACTTCCAGTCTAGGGAATATACCTTGGGAAAACTGAAAATCAATAAGAAAGAGCCACCTCCAAATTTAGGGCTGCACTGACTACAAGAACCTCAACTTGGGTACACCTTAAATATCCCAGGAAATATAAAAATGGTTCAAAACATTGTGGTACTTACGTACGATGGAATATCCCTCAGCCATGAAATCAATGTCATAAGACCAGTAGCAGCAAAGTGAGTGGATTCAGGTACGATGATTCTAAGTGAAATAAGTCACACAGAAAAAGAAACTTATCATAAGATATCACTTATGAAGATCCTGTAAACATGGCTACACGTGAACTGAGTTAGGAAAGAGAACAGAGTCTCACATTTAGAAAACACTCTTATGCCTGCATAAAGAGGAAGGAGAGGTGGGGTGATGCATAAAACCAGAGTTTGATATAAGCACAGGGACCGTTTCAAAAACCAACTTTGGAATTGACAAGACCGACACCTTCCTTAGTGAAAGAGACTCAAAACCCCATATTTCCCGCAGAGGAATATATCTGACTAGTAAGAATCTTAAAACCTATGTATTGATATGTCTCCATAAGGGAATCAAGTGTGTCTAGAGTGGCATAAACATGGCAGCGAGAATCAGCTCAAACCCACTATAAAAAGGAATTTCAAAAGCAAAACCAAAAAACAGGGAAATTCTTTACAATTCCTTCAAGGTGTCTGAGGAAACCTGGAAAGACCCTAACTACAATGACAGCTGGATGTGGCATAAGGCTGGACACTTGGGACTGAGAGGATTGGTGAGATTGGGTGAGCAAATGCAGACCCTTTCAAGCAATAATGCATGGCCCCCATTCCATGGGTCCCAACTCTCCAGGTTCAAGGGAATATTACTACAGCTATAACATGTACAGGAAACCTAGAGAATGGACACACTGTGAATACGAAAGGTTTCTAAAACTCAACGAATAGTCCCTCTCCTGGTGCTCCAGTTTGACTTTCCAACTGCCTTACTATCAATCTCCCAACTTGGAGAGACAGGCCCTTTAACCTCCTGGTTTGCACAGGTTCCCAATTTGGCAGAGGATGGAAGGGACGAGGGAGAACCCATGAGAGAGTAGCTGTTAGGCATTTGGACGGGCACATGTCACTCTAATTTCCCGGCAGGAAGAAGAATTAACCAAAGTCTCAGCCACCCACCGGGAACCAGTATAGGACATGATCCAAAATTTTGGACTTGCGTTCAGCTCACAAAAAAACGAGTTGAGAAATGGAGCTCAGGGGCACAGCAATTCACAAACTGGCAGAGTGATAAAGGACAACTATCGTCCAAAAATCTGTTGAGGGAAGTCAATGAGGCGGACTTGAAAGCGAGGCAAAATAGCAGGAAACAGATTTCAAGAGGTACCTTGGAATCGCCTGTAAAGCACAGGAAGAGGGGCACAACTTGGACAATGGTGCACTTGGCCAAAAAGGGCGTATGCGTTTTCTCCTGAATATATTCAGGAGAAAACGCATACGCCCTTTTTGGCCAAGCAAGCAAGCGGGCAATGCAAATCTGCACTACAAAGAAGTATCACTTCCCACCGGTCAAAAGGGATATCCACAAAATGTGTAAAAACCAGAAAGGCAAGACAGGCCCTGGAGAACTGGGAGCCTTGTTATGCTGATGGGCGGGATGTAAATTGCCAACTGCCTCACTGGAGGAGTGCATTGTGTTCCCTAAAACAAGTAAACAACAGAGCTACAAAGCCAAGGCCACTTCCAGTCTAGGGAATATACCTTGGGAAAACTGAAAATCAATAAGAAAGAGCCACCTCCAAATTTAGGGCTGCACTGACTACAAGAACCTCAACTTGGGTACACCTTAAATATCCCAGGAAATATAAAAATGGTTCAAAACATTGTGGTACTTACGTACGATGGAATATCCCTCAGCCATGAAATCAATGTCATAAGACCAGTAGCAGCAAAGTGAGTGGATTCAGGTACGATGATTCTAAGTGAAATAAGTCACACAGAAAAAGAAACTTATCATAAGATATCACTTATGAAGATCCTGTAAACATGGCTACACGTGAACTGAGTTAGGAAAGAGAACAGAGTCTCACATTTAGAAAACACTCTTATGCCTGCATAAAGGGGATGGAGAGGTGGGGTGATGCATAAAACCAGAGTTTGATATAAGCACAGGGACCGTTCCAAAAACCAACTTTGGAATAGACAAGACCTACACCTTCCTCAGTGAAAGAGACTCAAAACCCCATATTTCCCGCAGAGGAATATATCTGACTAGTAAGAATCTTAAAACCTATGTATTGATATGACTCCATAAGGGAATCAAGTGTGTCTAGAGTGGCATAAACATGGCAGCGAGAATCAGCTCAAACCCACTATAAAAAGGAATTTCAAAAGCAAAACCAAAAAACAGGGAAATTCTTTACAATTCCTTCAGGGTGTCTGAGGAAACCTGGAAAGACCCTATCTACAATGACAGCTGGATGTGGCATAAGGCTGGACACTTGGGACTGAGAGGATTGGTGAGATTGGGTGAGCAAATGCAGACCCTTTCAAGCAATAATGCATGGCCCCCATTCCATGGGTCCCAACTCTCCAGGTTCAAGGGAATATTACTACAGCTATAACATGTACAGGAAACCTAGAGAATGGACACACTGTGAATACGAAAGGTTTCTAAAACTCAATGAATAGTCCCTCTCCTGGTGCTCCAGTTTGACTTTCCAACTGCCTTACTATCAATATCCCAACTTGGAGAGACAGGCCCTTTAACCTCCTGGTTTGCACAGGTTCCCAATTTGCCAGAGGATGGAAGGGACGAGGGAGAACCCATGAGAGAGTAGCTGTTAGGCATTTGGACGGGCACATGTCACTCTAATTTCCCGGCAGGTAGAAGAATTAACCAAAGTCTCAGCCACCCACCGGGAACCAGTATAGGACATGATCCAAAATTTTGGACTTGTGTTCAGCTCACAAAAAACGAGTTGAGAAATGGAGCTCAGGGGCACAGCAATTCACAAACTGGCAGAGTGATAAAGGACAACTATCGTTCAAAAATCTGTTGAGGGAAGTCAACGAGGCGGACTTGAAAGTGAGGCAAAATAGCAGGAAACAGATTTCAAGAGGTACCTTGGAATCGCCTGTAAAGCACAGGAAGAGGGGCACAACTTGGACAATGGTGCACTTGGCCAAAAAGGGCGTATGCGTTTTCTCCTGAATATATTCAGGAGAAAACGCATACGCCCTTTTTGGCCAAGCAAGCAAGCGGGCAATGCAAATCTGCACTACAAAGAAGTATCACTTCCCACCGGTCAAAAGGGACATCCACAAAATGTGTAAAAACCAGAAAGGCAAGACAGGCCCTGGAGAACTGGGAGCCTTGTTATGCTGATGGGCGGGATGTAAATTGCCAACTGCCTCACTGGAGGAGTGCATTGTGTTCCCTAAAACAAGTAAACAACAGAGCTACAGAGCCAAGGCCACTTCCAGTCTAGGGAATATACCTTGGGAAAACTGAAAATCAATAAGAAAGAGCCACCTCCAAATTTAGGGCTGCACTGACTACAAGAACCTCAACTTGGGTACACCTTAAATATCCCAGGAAATATAAAAATGGTTCAAAACATTGTGGTACTTACATACGATGGAATATCCCTCAGCCATGAAATCAATGTCATAAGACCAGTAGCAGCAAAGTGAGTGGATTCAGGTACGATGATTCTAAGTGAAATAAGTCACACAGAAAAAGAAACTTATCATAAGATATCACTTATGAAGATCCTGTAAACATGGCTACACGTGAACTGAGTTAGGAAAGAGAACAGAGTCTCACATTTAGAAAACACTCTTATGCCTGCATAAAGAGGAAGGAGAGGTGGGGTGATGCATAAAACCAGAGTTTGATATAAGCACAGGGACCGTTTCAAAAACCAACTTTGGAATTGACAAGACCGACACCTTCCTTAGTGAAAGAGACTCAAAACCCCATATTTCCCACAGAGGAATATATCTGACTAGTAAGAATCTTAAAACCTATGTATTGATATGTCTCCATAAGGGAATCAAGTGTGTCTAGAGTGGCATAAACATGGCAGCGAGAATCAGCTCAAACCCACTATAAAAAGGAATTTCAAAAGCAAAACCAAAAAACAGGGAAATTCTTTACAATTCCTTCAGGGTGTCTGAGGAAACCTGGAAAGACCCTAACTACAATGACAGCTGGATGTGGCATAAGGCTGGACACTTGGGACTGAGAGGATTGGTGAGATTGGGTGAGCAAATGCAGACCCTTTCAAGCAATAATGCATGGCCCCCATTCCATGGGTCCCAACTCTCCAGGTTCAAGGGAATATTACTACAGCTATAACATGTACAGGAAACCTAGAGAATGGACACACTGTGAATACGAAAGGTTTCTAAAACTCAATGAATAGTCCCTCTCCTGGTGCTCCAGTTTGACTTTCCAACTGCCTTACTATCAATCTCCCAACTTGGAGAGACAGGCCCTTTAACCTCCTGGTTTGCACAGGTTCCCAATTTGCCAGAGGATGGAAGGGACGAGGGAGAACCCATGAGAGAGTAGCTGTTAGGCATTTGGACGGGCACATGTCACTCTAATTTCCCGGCAGGTAGAAGAATTAACCAAAGTCTCAGCCACCCACCGGGAACCAGTATAGGACATGATCCAAAATTTTGGACTTGTGTTCAGCTCACAAAAAACGAGTTGAGAAATGGAGCTCAGGGGCACAGCAATTCACAAACTGGCAGAGTGATAAAGGACAACTATCGTCCAAAAATCTGTTGAGGGAAGTCAACGAGGCGGACTTGAAAGCGAGGCAAAATAGCAGGAAACAGATTTCAAGAGGTACCTTGGAATCGCCTGTAAAGCACAGGAAGAGGGGCACAACTTGGACAATGGTGCACTTGGCCAAAAAGGGCGTATGCGTTTTCTCCTGAATATATTCAGGAGAAAACGCATACGCCCTTTTTGGCCAAGCAAGCAAGCGGGCAATGCAAATCTGCACTACAAAGAAGTATCACTTCCCACCGGTCAAAAGGGACATCCACAAAATGTGTAAAAACCAGAAAGGCAAGACAGGCCCTGGAGAACTGGGAGCCTTGTTATGCTGATGGGCGGGATGTAAATTGCCAACTGCCTCACTGGAGGAGTGCATTGTGTTCCCTAAAACAAGTAAACAACAGAGCTACAGAGCCAAGGCCACTTCCAGTCTAGGGAATATACCTTGGGAAAACTGAAAATCAATAAGAAAGAGCCACCTCCAAATTTAGGGCTGCACTGTCTACAAGAACCTCAACTTGGGTACACCTTAAATATCCCAGGAAATATAAAAATGGTTCAAAACATTGTGGTACTTACGTACGATGGAATATCCCTCAGCCATGAAATCAATGTCATAAGACCAGTAGCAGCAAAGTGAGTGGATTCAGGTACGATGATTCTAAGTGAAATAAGTCACACAGAAAAAGAAACTTATCATAAGATATCACTTATGAAGATCCTGTAAACATGGCTACACGTGAATTGAGTTAGGAAAGAGAACAGAGTCTCGCATTTAGAAAACACTCTTATGTCTGCATAAAGGGGAAGGAGAGGTGCGGTGATGCATAAAACCAGAGTTTGATATAAGCACAGGGACCGTTTCAAAAACCAACTTTGGAATTGACAAGACCGACACCTTCCTTAGTGAAAGAGACTCAAAACCCCATATTTCCCACAGAGGAATATATCTGACTAGTAAGAATCTTAAAACCTATGTATTGATATGTCTCCATAAGGGAATCAAGTGTGTCTAGAGTGGCATAAACATGGCAGCGAGAATCAGCTCAAACCCACTATAAAAAGGAATTTCAAAAGCAAAACCAAAAAACAGGGAAATTCTTTACAATTCCTTCAGGGTGTCTGAGGAAACCTGGAAAGACCCTATCTACAATGACAGCTGGATGTGGCATAAGGCTGGACACTTGGGACTGAGAGGATTGGTGAGATTGGGTGAGCAAATGCAGACCCTTTCAAGCAATAATGCATGGCCCCCATTCCATGGGTCCCAACTCTCCAGGTTCAAGGGAATATTACTACAGCTATAACATGTACAGGAAACCTGGAGAATGGACACACTGTGAATACGAAAGGTTTCTAAAACTCAATGAATAGTCCCTCTCCTGGTGCTCCAGTTTGACTTTCCAACTGCCTTACTATCAATCTCCCAACTTGGAGAGACAGGCCCTTTAACCTCCTGGTTTGCACAGGTTCCCAATTTGCCAGAGGATGGAAGGGACGAGGGAGAACCCATGAGAGAGTAGCTGTTAGGCATTTGGACGGGCACATGTCACTCTAATTTCCCGGCAGGAAGAAGAATTAACCAAAGTCTCAGCCACCCACCGGGAACCAGTATAGGACATGATCCAAAATTTTGGACTTGTGTTCAGCTCACAAAAAACGAGTTGAGAAATGGAGCTCAGGGGCACAGCAATTCACAAACTGGCAGAGTGATAAAGGACAACTATCATCCAAAAATCTGTTGAGGGAAGTCAACGAGGCGGACTTGAAAGTGAGGCAAAATAGCAGGAAACAGATTTCAAGAGGTACCTTGGAATCGCCTGTAAAGCACAGGAAGAGGGGCACAACTTGGACAATGGTGCACTTGGCCAAAAAGGGCGTATGCGTTTTCTCCTGAATATATTCAGGAGAAAACGCATACGCCCTTTTTGGCCAAGCAAGCAAGCGGGCAATGCAAATCTGCACTACAAAGAAGTATCACTTCCCACCGGTCAAAAGGGACATCCACAAAATGTGTAAAAACCAGAAAGGCAAGACAGGCCCTGGAGAACTGGGAGCCTTGTTATGCTGATGGGCGGGATGTAAATTGCCACCTGCCTCACTGGAGGAGTGCATTGTGTTCCCTATAACAAGTAAACAACAGAGCTACAGAGCCAAGGCCACTTCCAGTCTAGGGAATATACCTTGGGAAAACTGAAAATCAATAAGAAAGAGCCACTTCCAAATTTAGGGCTGCACTGACTACAAGAACCTCAACTTGGGTACACCTTAAATATCCCAGGAAATATAAAAATGGTTCAAAACATTGTGGTACTTACGTACGATGGAATATCCCTCAGCCATGAAATCAATGTCATAAGACCAGTAGCAGCAAAGTGAGTGGATTCAGGTACGATGATTCTAAGTGAAATAAGTCACACAGAAAAAGAAACTTATCATAAGATATCACTTATGAAGATCCTGTAAACATGGCTACACGTGAACTGAGTTAGGAAAGAGAACAGAGTCTCACATTTAGAAAACACTCTTATGCCTGCATAAAGAGGAAGGAGAGGTGGGGTGATGCATAAAACCAGAGTTTGATATAAGCACAGGGACCGTTTCAAAAACCAACTTTGGAATTGACAAGACCGACACCTTCCTTAGTGAAAGAGACTCAAAACCCCATATTTCCCGCAGAGGAATATATCTGACTAGTAAGAATCTTAAAACCTATGTATTGATATGTCTCCATAAGGGAATCAAGTGTGTCTAGAGTGGCATAAACATGGCAGCGAGAATCAGCTCAAACCCACTATAAAAAGGAATTTCAAAAGCAAAACCAAAAAACAGGGAAATTCTTTACAATTCCTTCAGGGTGTCTGAGGAAACCTGGAAAGACCCTATCTACAATGACAGCTGGATGTGGCATAAGGCTGGACACTTGGGACTGAGAGGATTGGTGAGATTGGGTGAGCAAATGCAGACCCTTTCAAGCAATAATGCATGGCCCCCATTCCATGGGTCCCAACTCTCCAGGTTCAAGGGAATATTACTACAGCTATAACATGTACAGGAAACCTGGAGAATGGACACACTGTGAATACGAAAGGTTTCTAAAACTCAATGAATAGTCCCTCTTCTGGTGCTCCAGTTTGACTTTCCAACTTCCTTACTATCAATCTCCCAACTTGGAGAGACAGGCCCTTTAACCTCCTGTTTTGCACAGGTTCCCAATTTGGCAGAGGATGGAAGGGACGAGGGAGAACCCATGAGAGAGTAGCTGTTAGGCATTTGGACGGGCACATGTCACTCTAATTTCCCGGCAGGAAGAAGAATTAACCAAAGTCTCAGCCACCCACCGGGAACCAGTATAGGACATGATCCAAAATTTTGGACTTGTGTTCAGCTCACAAAAAACGAGTTGAGAAATGGAGCTCAGGGGCACAGCAATTCACAAACTGGCAGAGTGATAAAGGACAACTATCGTCCAAAAATCTGTTGAGGGAAGTCAACGAGGCGGACTTGAAAGCGAGGCAAAATAGCAGGAAACAGATTTCAAGAGGTACCTTGGAATCGCCTGTAAAGCACAGGAAGAGGGGCACAACTTGGACAATGGTGCACTTGGCCAAAAAGGGCGTATGCGTTTTCTCCTGAATATATTCAGGAGAAAACGCATACGCCCTTTTTGGCCAAGCAAGCAAGCGGGCAATGCAAATCTGCACTACAAAGAAGTATCACTTCCCACCGGTCAAAAGGGACATCCACAAAATGTGTAAAAACCAGAAAGGCAAGACAGGCCCTGGAGAACTGGGAGCCTTGTTATGCTGATGGGCGGGATGTAAATTGCCACCTGCCTCACTGGAGGAGTGCATTGTGTTCCCTATAACAAGTAAACAACAGAGCTACAGAGCCAAGGCCACTTCCAGTCTAGGGAATATACCTTGGGAAAACTGAAAATCAATAAGAAAGAGCCACTTCCAAATTTAGGGCTGCACTGACTACAAGAACCTCAACTTGGGTACACCTTAAATATCCCAGGAAATATAAAAATGGTTCAAAACATTGTGGTACTTACGTACGATGGAATATCCCTCAGCCATGAAATCAATGTCATAAGACCAGTAGCAGCAAAGTGAGTGGATTCAGGTACGATGATTCTAAGTGAAATAAGTCACACAGAAAAAGAAACTTATCATAAGATATCACTTATGAAGATCCTGTAAACATGGCTACACGTGAACTGAGTTAGGAAAGAGAACAGAGTCTCACATTTAGAAAACACTCTTATGCCTGCATAAAGAGGAAGGAGAGGTGGGGTGATGCATAAAACCAGAGTTTGATATAAGCACAGGGACCGTTTCAAAAACCAACTTTGGAATTGACAAGACCGACACCTTCCTTAGTGAAAGAGACTCAAAACCCCATATTTCCCGCAGAGGAATATATCTGACTAGTAAGAATCTTAAAACCTATGTATTGATATGTCTCCATAAGGGAATCAAGTGTGTCTAGAGTGGCATAAACATGGCAGCGAGAATCAGCTCAAAACCACTATAAAAAGGAATTTCAAAAGCAAAACCAAAAAACAGGGAAATTCTTTACAATTCCTTCAGGGTGTCTGAGGAAACCTGGAAAGACCCTAACTACAATGACAGCTGGATGTGGCATAAGGCTGGACACTTGGGACTGAGAGGATTGGTGAGATTGGGTGAGCAAATGCAGACCCTTTCAAGCAATAATGCATGGCCCCCATTCCATGGGTCCCAACTCTCCAGGTTCAAGGGAATATTACTACAGCTATAACATGTACAGGAAACCTAGAGAATGGACACACTGTGAATACGAAAGGTTTCTAAAACTCAACGAATAGTCCCTCTCCTGGTGCTCCAGTTTGACTTTCCAACTGCCTTACTATCAATCTCCCAACTTGGAGAGACTGGCCCTTTAACCTCCTGGTTTGCACAGGTTCCCAATTTGGCAGAGGATGGAAGGGACGAGGGAGAACCCATGAGAGAGTAGCTGTTAGGCATTTGGACGGGCACATGTCACTCTAATTTCCCGGCAGGAAGAAGAATTAACCAAAGTCTCAGCCACCCACCGGGAACCAGTATAGGACATGATCCAAAATTTTGGACTTGCGTTCAGCTCACAAAAAACGAGTTGAGAAATGGAGCTCAGGGGCACAGCAATTCACAAACTGGCAGAGTGATAAAGGACAACTATCGTCCAAAAATCTGTTGAGGGAAGTCAATGAGGCGGACTTGAAAGCGAGGCAAAATAGCAGGAAACAGATTTCAAGAGGTACCTTGGAATCGCCTGTAAAGCACAGGAAGAGGGGCACAACTTGGACAATGGTGCACTTGGCCAAAAAGGGCGTATGCGTTTTCTCCTGAATATATTCAGGAGAAAATGCATACGCCCTTTTTGGCCAAGCAAGCAAGCGGGCAATGCAAATCTGCACTACAAAGAAGTATCACTTCCCACCGGTCAAAAGGGACATCCACAAAATGTGTAAAAACCAGAAAGGCAAGACAGGCCCTGGAGAACTGGGAGCCTTGTTATGCTGATGGGCGGGATGTAAATTGCCAACTGCCTCACTGGAGGAGTGCATTGTGTTCCCTAAAACAAGTAAACAACAGAGCTACAGAGCCAAGGCCACTTCCAGTCTAGGGAATATACCTTGGGAAAACTGAAAATCAATAAGAAAGAGCCACCTCCAAATTTAGGGCTGCACTGACTACAAGAACCTCAACTTGGGTACACCTTAAATATCCCAGGAAATATAAAAATGGTTCAAAACATTGTGGTACTTACGTACGATGGAATATCCCTCAGCCATGAAATCAATGTCATAAGACTAGTAGCAGCAAAGTGAGTGGATTCAGGTACGATGATTCTAAGTGAAATAAGTCACACAGAAAAAGAAACTTATCATAAGATATCACTTATGAAGATCCTGTAAACATGGCTACACGTGAACTGAGTTAGGAAAGAGAACAGAGTCTCACATTTAGAAAACACTCTTATGCCTGCATAAAGGGGATGGAGAGGTCGGGTGATGCATAAAACCAGAGTTTGATATAAGCACAGGGACCGTTCCAAAAACCAACTTTGGAATAGACAAGACCTACACCTTCCTCAGTGAAAGAGACTCAAAACCCCATATTTCCCGCAGAGGAATATATCTGACTAGTAAGAATCTTAAAACCTATGTATTGATATGACTCCATAAGGGAATCAAGTGTGTCTAGAGTGGCATAAACATGGCAGCGAGAATCAGCTCAAACCCACTATAAAAAGGAATTTCAAAAGCAAAACCAAAAAACAGGGAAATTCTTTACAATTCCTTCAGGGTGTCTGAGGAAACCTGGAAAGACCCTATCTACAATGACAGCTGGATGTGGCATAAGGCTGGACACTTGGGACTGAGAGGATTGGTGAGATTGGGTGAGCAAATGCAGACCCTTTCAAGCAATAATGCATGGCCCCCATTCCATGGGTCCCAACTCTCCAGGTTCAAGGGAATATTACTACAGCTATAACATGTACAGGAAACCTGGAGAATGGACACACTGTGAATACGAAAGGTTTCTAAAACTCAATGAATAGTCCCTCTCCTGGTGCTCCAGTTTGACTTTCCAACTGCCTTACTATCAATCTCCCAACTTGGAGAGACAGGCCCTTTAACCTCCTGGTTTGCACAGGTTCCCAATTTGCCAGAGGATGGAAGGGACGAGGGAGAACCCATGAGAGAGTAGCTGTTAGGCATTTGGACGGGCACATGTCACTCTAATTTCCCGGCAGGAAGAAGAATTAACCAAAGTCTCAGCCACCCACCGGGAACCAGTATAGGACATGATCCAAAATTTTGGACTTGTGTTCAGCTCACAAAAAACGAGTTGAGAAATGGAGCTCAGGGGCACAGCAATTCACAAACTGGCAGAGTGATAAAGGACAACTATCGTCCAAAAATCTGTTGAGGGAAGTCAACGAGGCGGACTTGAAAGCGAGGCAAAATAGCAGGAAACAGATTTCAAGAGGTACCTTGGAATCGCCTGTAAAGCACAGGAAGAGGGGCACAACTTGGACAATGGTGCACTTGGCCAAAAAGGGCGTATGCGTTTTCTCCTGAATATATTCAGGAGAAAACGCATACGCCCTTTTTGGCCAAGCAAGCAAGCGGGCAATGCAAATCTGCACTACAAAGAAGTATCACTTCCCACCGGTCAAAAGGGACATCCACAAAATGTGTAAAAACCAGAAAGGCAAGACAGGCCCTGGAGAACTGGGAGCCTTGTTATGCTGATGGGCGGGATGTAAATTGCCACCTGCCTCACTGGAGGAGTGCATTGTGTTCCCTATAACAAGTAAACAACAGAGCTACAGAGCCAAGGCCACTTCCAGTCTAGGGAATATACCTTGGGAAAACTGAAAATCAATAAGAAAGAGCCACTTCCAAATTTAGGGCTGCACTGACTACAAGAACCTCAACTTGGGTACACCTTAAATATCCCAGGAAATATAAAAATGGTTCAAAACATTGTGGTACTTACGTACGATGGAATATCCCTCAGCCATGAAATCAATGTCATAAGACCAGTAGCAGCAAAGTGAGTGGATTCAGGTACGATGATTCTAAGTGAAATAAGTCACACAGAAAAAGAAACTTATCATAAGATATCACTTATGAAGATCCTGTAAACATGGCTACACGTGAACTGAGTTAGGAAAGAGAACAGAGTCTCACATTTAGAAAACACTCTTATGCCTGCATAAAGGGGAAGGAGAGGTGCGGTGATGCATAAAACCAGAGTTTGATATAAGCACAGGGACCGTTTCAAAAACCAACTTTGGAATTGACAAGACCGACACCTTCCTTAGTGAAAGAGACTCAAAACCCCATATTTCCCACAGAGGAATATATCTGACTAGTAAGAATCTTAAAACCTATGTATTGATATGTCTCCATAAGGGAATCAAGTGTGTCTAGAGTGGCATAAACATGGCAGCGAGAATCAGCTCAAACCCACTATAAAAAGGAATTTCAAAAGCAAAACCAAAAAACAGGGAAATTCTTTACAATTCCTTCAGGGTGTCTGAGGAAACCTGGAAAGACCCTATCTACAATGACAGCTGGATGTGGCATAAGGCTGGACACTTGGGACTGAGAGGATTGGTGAGATTGGGTGAGCAAATGCAGACCCTTTCAAGCAATAATGCATGGCCCCCATTCCATGGGTCCCAACTCTCCAGGTTCAAGGGAATATTACTACAGCTATAACATGTACAGGAAACCTGGAGAATGGACACACTGTGAATACGAAAGGTTTCTAAAACTCAATGAATAGTCCCTCTCCTGGTGCTCCAGTTTGACTTTCCAACTGCCTTACTATCAATCTCCCAACTTGGAGAGACAGGCCCTTTAACCTCCTGGTTTGCACAGGTTCCCAATTTGCCAGAGGATGGAAGGGACGAGGGAGAACCCATGAGAGAGTAGCTGTTAAGCATTTGGACGGGCACATGTCACTCTAATTTCCCGGCAGGAAGAAGAATTAACCAAAGTCTCAGCCACCCACCGGGAACCAGTATAGGACATGATCCAAAATTTTGGACTTGTGTTCAGCTCACAAAAAACGAGTTGAGAAATGGAGCTCAGGGGCACAGCAATTCACAAACTGGCAGAGTGATAAAGGACAACTATCGTCCAAAAATCTGTTGAGGGAAGTCAACGAGGCGGACTTGAAAGCGAGGCAAAATAGCAGGAAACAGATTTCAAGAGGTACCTTGGAATCGCCTGTAAAGCACAGGAAGAGGGGCACAACTTGGACAATGGTGCACTTGGCCAAAAAGGGCGTATGCGTTTTCTCCTGAATATATTCAGGAGAAAACGCATACGCCCTTTTTGGCCAAGCAAGCAAGCGGGCAATGCAAATCTGCACTACAAAGAAGTATCACTTCCCACCGGTCAAAAGGGACATCCACAAAATGTGTAAAAACCAGAAAGGCAAGACAGGCCCTGGAGAACTGGGAGCCTTGTTATGCTGATGGGCGGGATGTAAATTGCCACCTGCCTCACTGGAGGAGTGCATTGTGTTCCCTATAACAAGTAAACAACAGAGCTACAGAGCCAAGGCCACTTCCAGTCTAGGGAATATACCTTGGGAAAACTGAAAATCAATAAGAAAGAGCCACTTCCAAATTTAGGGCTGCACTGACTACAAGAACCTCAACTTGGGTACACCTTAAATATCCCAGGAAATATAAAAATGGTTCAAAACATTGTGGTACTTACGTACGATGGAATATCCCTCAGCCATGAAATCAATGTCATAAGACCAGTAGCAGCAAAGTGAGTGGATTCAGGTACGATGATTCTAAGTGAAATAAGTCACACAGAAAAAGAAACTTATCATAAGATATCACTTATGAAGATCCTGTAAACATGGCTACACGTGAACTGAGTTAGGAAAGAGAACAGAGTCTCACATTTAGAAAACACTCTTATGCCTGCATAAAGAGGAAGGAGAGGTGGGGTGATGCATAAAACCAGAGTTTGATATAAGCACAGGGACCGTTTCAAAAACCAACTTTGGAATTGACAAGACCGACACCTTCCTTAGTGAAAGAGACTCAAAACCCCATATTTCCCGCAGAGGAATATATCTGACTAGTAAGAATCTTAAAACCTATGTATTGATATGTCTCCATAAGGGAATCAAGTGTGTCTAGAGTGGCATAAACATGGCAGCGAGAATCAGCTCAAAACCACTATAAAAAGGAATTTCAAAAGCAAAACCAAAAAACAGGGAAATTCTTTACAATTCCTTCAGGGTGTCTGAGGAAACCTGGAAAGACCCTAACTACAATGACAGCTGGATGTGGCATAAGGCTGGACACTTGGGACTGAGAGGATTGGTGAGATTGGGTGAGCAAATGCAGACCCTTTCAAGCAATAATGCATGGCCCCCATTCCATGGGTCCCAACTCTCCAGGTTCAAGGGAATATTACTACAGCTATAACATGTACAGGAAACCTAGAGAATGGACACACTGTGAATACGAAAGGTTTCTAAAACTCAACGAATAGTCCCTCTCCTGGTGCTCCAGTTTGACTTTCCAACTGCCTTACTATCAATCTCCCAACTTGGAGAGACTGGCCCTTTAACCTCCTGGTTTGCACAGGTTCCCAATTTGGCAGAGGATGGAAGGGACGAGGGAGAACCCATGAGAGAGTAGCTGTTAGGCATTTGGACGGGCACATGTCACTCTAATTTCCCGGCAGGAAGAAGAATTAACCAAAGTCTCAGCCACCCACCGGGAACCAGTATAGGACATGATCCAAAATTTTGGACTTGCGTTCAGCTCACAAAAAACGAGTTGAGAAATGGAGCTCAGGGGCACAGCAATTCACAAACTGGCAGAGTGATAAAGGACAACTATCGTCCAAAAATCTGTTGAGGGAAGTCAATGAGGCGGACTTGAAAGCGAGGCAAAATAGCAGGAAACAGATTTCAAGAGGTACGTTGGAATCGCCTGTAAAGCACAGGAAGAGGGGCACAACTTGGACAATGGTGCACTTGGCCAAAAAGGGCGTATGCGTTTTCTCCTGAATATATTCAGGAGAAAACGCATACGCCCTTTTTGGCCAAGCAAGCAAGCGGGCAATGCAAATCTGCACTACAAAGAAGTATCACTTCCCACCGGTCAAAAGGGACATCCACAAAATGTGTAAAAACCAGAAAGGCAAGACAGGCCCTGGAGAACTGGGAGCCTTGTTATGCTGATGGGCGGGATGTAAATTGCCAACTGCCTCACTGGAGGAGTGCATTGTGTTCCCTAAAACAAGTAAACAACAGAGCTACAGAGCCAAGGCCACTTCCAGTCTAGGGAATATACCTTGGGAAAACTGAAAATCAATAAGAAAGAGCCACCTCCAAATTTAGGGCTGCACTGACTACAAGAACCTCAACTTGGGTACACCTTAAATATCCCAGGAAATATAAAAATGGTTCAAAACATTGTGGTACTTACGTACGATGGAATATCCCTCAGCCATGAAATCAATGTCATAAGACCAGTAGCAGCAAAGTGAGTGGATTCAGGTACGATGATTCTAAGTGAAATAAGTCACACAGAAAAAGAAACTTATCATAAGATATCACTTATGAAGATCCTGTAAACATGGCTACACGTGAACTGAGTTAGGAAAGAGAACAGAGTCTCACATTTAGAAAACACTCTTATGCCTGCATAAAGGGGATGGAGAGGTCGGGTGATGCATAAAACCAGAGTTTGATATAAGCACAGGGACCGTTCCAAAAACCAACTTTGGAAAAGACAAGACCTACACCTTCCTCAGTGAAAGAGACTCAAAACCCCATATTTCCCGCAGAGGAATATATCTGACTAGTAAGAATCTTAAAACCTATGTATTGATATGACTCCATAAGGGAATCAAGTGTGTCTAGAGTGGCATAAACATGGCAGCGAGAATCAGCTCAAACCCAGTATAAAAAGGAATTTCAAAAGCAAAACCAAAAAACAGGGAAATTCTTTACAATTCCTTCAGGGTGTCTGAGGAAACCTGGAAAGACCCTATCTACAATGACAGCTGGATGTGGCATAAGGCTGGACACTTGGGACTGAGAGGATTGGTGAGATTGGGTGAGCAAATGCAGACCCTTTCAAGCAATAATGCATGGCCCCCATTCCATGGGTCCCAACTCTCCAGGTTCAAGGGAATATTACTACAGCTATAACATGTACAGGAAACCTAGAGAATGGACACACTGTGAATACGAAAGGTTTCTAAAACTCAATGAATAGTCCCTCTCCTGGTGCTCCAGTTTGACTTTCCAACTGCCTTACTATCAATCTCCCAACTTGGAGAGACAGGCCCTTTAACCTCCTGGTTTGCACAGGTTCCCAATTTGCCAGAGGATGGAAGGGACGAGGGAGAACCCATGAGAGAGTAGCTGTTAGGCATTTGGACGGGCACATGTCACTCTAATTTCCCGGCAGGTAGAAGAATTAACCAAAGTCTCAGCCACCCACCGGGAACCAGTATAGGACATGATCCAAAATTTTGGACTTGTGTTCAGCTCACAAAAAACGACTTGAGAAATGGAGCTCAGGGGCACAGCAATTCACAAACTGGCAGAGTGATAAAGGACAACTATCGTCCAAAAATCTGTTGAGGGAAGTCAACGAGGCGGACTTGAAAGTGAGGCAAAATAGCAGGAAACAGATTTCAAGAGGTACCTTGGAATCGCCTGTAAAGCACAGGAAGAGGGGCACAACTTGGACAATGGTGCACTTGGCCAAAAAGGGTGTATGCGTTTTCTCCTGAATATATTCAGGAGAAAACGCATACGCCCTTTTTGGCCAAGCAAGCAAGCGGGCAATGCAAATCTGCACTACAAAGAAGTATCACTTCCCACCGGTCAAAAGGGACATCCACAAAATGTGTAAAAACCAGAAAGGCAAGACAGGCCCTGGAGAACTGGTTGCCTTGTTATGCTGATGGGCGGGATGTAAATTGCCAACTGCCTCACTGGAGGAGTGCATTGTGTTCCCTAAAACAAGTAAACAACAGAGCTACAGAGCCAAGGCCACTTCCAGTCTAGGGAATATACCTTGGGAAAACTGAAAATCAATAAGAAAGAGCCACCTCCAAATTTAGGGCTGCACTGACTACAAGAACCTCAACTTGGGTACACCTTAAATATCCCAGGAAATATAAAAATGGTTCAAAACATTGTGGTACTTACGTACGATGGAATATCCCTCAGCCATGAAATCAATGTCATAAGACCAGTAGCAGCAAAGTGAGTGGATTCAGGTACGATGATTCTAAGTGAAATAAGTCACACAGAAAAAGAAACTTATCATAAGATATCACTTATGAAGATCCTGTAAACATGGCTACACGTGAACTGAGTTAGGAAAGAGAACAGAGTCTCACATTTAGAAAACACTCTTATGCCTGCATAAAGGGGATGGAGAGGTCGGGTGATGCATAAAACCAGAGTTTGATATAAGCACAGGGACCGTTCCAAAAACCAACTTTGGAATAGACAAGACCTACACCTTCCTCAGTGAAAGAGACTCAAAACCCCATATTTCCCGCAGAGGAATATATCTGACTAGTAAGAATCTTAAAACCTATGTATTGATATGACTCCATAAGGGAATCAAGTGTGTCTAGAGTGGCATAAACATGGCAGCGAGAATCAGCTCAAACCCACTATAAAAAGGAATTTCAAAAGCAAAACCAAAAAACAGGGAAATTCTTTACAATTCCTTCAGGGTGTCTGAGGAAACCTGGAAAGACCCTATCTACAATGACAGCTGGATGTGGCATAAGGCTGGACACTTGGGACTGAGAGGATTGGTGAGATTGGGTGAGCAAATGCAGACCCTTTCAAGCAATAATGCATGGCCCCCATTCCATGGGTCCCAACTCTCCAGGTTCAAGGGAATATTACTACAGCTATAACATGTACAGGAAACCTAGAGAATGGACACACTGTGAATACGAAAGGTTTCTAAAACTCAATGAATAGTCCCTCTCCTGGTGCTCCAGTTTGACTTTCCAACTGCCTTACTATCAATCTCCCAACTTGGAGAGACAGGCCCTTTAACCTCCTGGTTTGCACAGGTTCCCAATTTGCCAGAGGATGGAAGGGACGAGGGAGAACCCATGAGAGAGTAGCTGTTAGGCATTTGGACGGGCACATGTCACTCTAATTTCCCGGCAGGTAGAAGAATTAACCAAAGTCTCAGCCACCCACCGGGAACCAGTATAGGACATGATCCAAAATTTTGGACTTGTGTTCAGCTCACAAAAAACGAGTTGAGAAATGGAGCTCAGGGGCACAGCAATTCACAAACTGGCAGAGTGATAAAGGACAACTATCGTCCAAAAATCTGTTGAGGGAAGTCAACGAGGCGGACTTGAAAGTGAGGCAAAATAGCAGGAAACAGATTTCAAGAGGTACCTTGGAATCGCCTGTAAAGCACAGGAAGAGGGGCACAACTTGGACAATGGTGCACTTGGCCAAAAAGGGCGTATGCGTTTTCTCCTGAATATATTCAGGAGAAAACGCATACGCCCTTTTTGGCCAAGCAAGCAAGCGGGCAATGCAAATCTGCACTACAAAGAAGTATCACTTCCCACCGGTCAAAAGGGACATCCACAAAATGTGTAAAAACCAGAAAGGCAAGACAGGCCCTGGAGAACTGGGAGCCTTGTTATGCTGATGGGCGGGATGTAAATTGCCAACTGCCTCACTGGAGGAGTGCATTGTGTTCCCTAAAACAAGTAAACAACAGAGCTACAGAGCCAAGGCCACTTCCAGTCTAGGGAATATACCTTGGGAAAACTGAAAATCAATAAGAAAGAGCCACCTCCAAATTTAGGGCTGCACTGACTACAAGAACCTCAACTTGGGTACACCTTAAATATCCCAGGAAATATAAAAATGGTTCAAAACATTGTGGTACTTACGTACGATGGAATATCCCTCAGCCATGAAATCAATGTCATAAGACCAGTAGCAGCAAAGTGAGTGGATTCAGGTACGATGATTCTAAGTGAAATAAGTCACACAGAAAAAGAAACTTATCATAAGATATCACTTATGAAGATCCTGTAAACATGGCTACACGTGAACTGAGTTAGGAAAGAGAACAGAGTCTCACATTTAGAAAACACTCTTATGCCTGCATAAAGGGGATGGAGAGGTCGGGTGATGCATAAAACCAGAGTTTGATATAAGCACAGGGACCGTTCCAAAAACCAACTTTGGAATAGACAAGACCTACACCTTCCTCAGTGAAAGAGACTCAAAACCCCATATTTCCCGCAGAGGAATATATCTGACTAGTAAGAATCTTAAAACCTATGTATTGATATGACTCCATAAGTGAATCAAGTGTGTCTAGAGTGGCATAAACATGGCAGCGAGAATCAGCTCAAACCCACTATAAAAAGGAATTTCAAAAGCAAAACCAAAAAACAGGGAAATTCTTTACAATTCCTTCAGGGTGTCTGAGGAAACCTGGAAAGACCCTATCTACAATGACAGCTGGATGTGGCATAAGGCTGGACACTTGGGACTGAGAGGATTGGTGAGATTGGGTGAGCAAATGCAGACCCTTTCAAGCAATAATGCATGGCCCCCATTCCATGGGTCCCAACTCTCCAGGTTCAAGGGAATATTACTACAGCTATAACATGTACAGGAAACCTGGAGAATGGACACACTGTGAATACGAAAGGTTTCTAAAACTCAATGAATAGTCCCTCTCCTGGTGCTCCAGTTTGACTTTCCAACTGCCTTACTATCAATCTCCCAACTTGGAGAGACAGGCCCTTTAACCTCCTGGTTTGCACAGGTTCCCAATTTGCCAGAGGATGGAAGGGACGAGGGAGAACCCATGAGAGAGTAGCTGTTAGGCATTTGGACGGGCACATGTCACTCTAATTTCCCGGCAGGAAGAAGAATTAACCAAAGTCTCAGCCACCCACCGGGAACCAGTATAGGACATGATCCAAAATTTTGGACTTGTGTTCAGCTCACAAAAAACGAGTTGAGAAATGGAGCTCAGGGGCACAGCAATTCACAAACTGGCAGAGTGATAAAGGACAACTATCGTCCAAAAATCTGTTGAGGGAAGTCAACGAGGCGGACTTGAAAGCGAGGCAAAATAGCAGGAAACAGATTTCAAGAGGTACCTTGGAATCGCCTGTAAAGCACAGGAAGAGGGGCACAACTTGGACAATGGTGCACTTGGCCAAAAAGGGCGTATGCGTTTTCTCCTGAATATATTCAGGAGAAAACGCATACGCCCTTTTTGGCCAAGCAAGCAAGCGGGCAATGCAAATCTGCACTACAAAGAAGTATCACTTCCCACCGGTCAAAAGGGACATCCACAAAATGTGTAAAAACCAGAAAGGCAAGACAGGCCCTGGAGAACTGGGAGCCTTGTTATGCTGATGGGCGGGATGTAAATTGCCACCTGCCTCACTGGAGGAGTGCATTGTGTTCCCTATAACAAGTAAACAACAGAGCTACAGAGCCAAGGCCACTTCCAGTCTAGGGAATATACCTTGGGAAAACTGAAAATCAATAAGAAAGAGCCACTTCCAAATTTAGGGCTGCACTGACTACAAGAACCTCAACTTGGGTACACCTTAAATATCCCAGGAAATATAAAAATGGTTCAAAACATTGTGGTACTTACGTACGATGGAATATCCCTCAGCCATGAAATCAATGTCATAAGACCAGTAGCAGCAAAGTGAGTGGATTCAGGTACGATGATTCTAAGTGAAATAAGTCACACAGAAAAAGAAACTTATCATAAGATATCACTTATGAAGATCCTGTAAACATGGCTACACGTGAACTGAGTTAGGAAAGAGAACAGAGTCTCACATTTAGAAAACACTCTTATGTCTGCATAAAGGGGAAGGAGAGGTGCGGTGATGCATAAAACCAGAGTTTGATATAAGCACAGGGACCGTTTCAAAAACCAACTTTGGAATTGACAAGACCGACACCTTCCTTAGTGAAAGAGACTCAAAACCCCATATTTCCCGCAGAGGAATATATCTGACTAGTAAGAATCTTAAAACCTATGTATTGATATGTCTCCATAAGGGAATCAAGTGTGTCTAGAGTGGCATAAACATGGCAGCGAGAATCAGCTCAAAACCACTATAAAAAGGAATTTCAAAAGCAAAACCAAAAAACAGGGAAATTCTTTACAATTCCTTCAGGGTGTCTGAGGAAACCTGGAAAGACCCTAACTACAATGACAGCTGGATGTGGCATAAGGCTGGACACTTGGGACTGAGAGGATTGGTGAGATTGGGTGAGCAAATGCAGACCCTTTCAAGCAATAATGCATGGCCCCCATTCCATGGGTCCCAACTCTCCAGGTTCAAGGGAATATTACTACAGCTATAACATGTACAGGAAACCTAGAGAATGGACACACTGTGAATACGAAAGGTTTCTAAAACTCAACGAATAGTCCCTCTCCTGGTGCTCCAGTTTGACTTTCCAACTGCCTTACTATCAATCTCCCAACTTGGAGAGACTGGCCCTTTAACCTCCTGGTTTGCACAGGTTCCCAATTTGGCAGAGGATGGAAGGGACGAGGGAGAACCCATGAGAGAGTAGCTGTTAGGCATTTGGACGGGCACATGTCACTCTAATTTCCCGGCAGGAAGAAAATTAACCAAAGTCTCAGCCACCCACCGGGAACCAGTATAGGACATGATCCAAAATTTTGGACTTGCGTTCAGCTCACAAAAAACGAGTTGAGAAATGGAGCTCAGGGGCACAGCAATTCACAAACTGGCAGAGTGATAAAGGACAACTATCGTCCAAAAATCTGTTGAGGGAAGTCAATGAGGCGGACTTGAAAGCGAGGCAAAATAGCAGGAAACAGATTTCAAGAGGTACCTTGGAATCGCCTGTAAAGCACAGGAAGAGGGGCACAACTTGGACAATGGTGCACTTGGCCAAAAAGGGCGTATGCGTTTTCTCCTGAATATATTCAGGAGAAAACGCATACGCCCTTTTTGGCCAAGCAAGCAAGCGGGCAATGCAAATCTGCACTACAAAGAAGTATCACTTCCCACCGGTCAAAAGGGACATCCACAAAATGTGTAAAAACCAGAAAGGCAAGACAGGCCCTGGAGAACTGGGAGCCTTGTTATGCTGATGGGCGGGATGTAAATTGCCACCTGCCTCACTGGAGGAGTGCATTGTGTTCCCTATAACAAGTAAACAACAGAGCTACAGAGCCAAGGCCACTTCCAGTCTAGGGAATATACCTTGGGAAAACTGAAAATCAATAAGAAAGAGCCACTTCCAAATTTAGGGCTGCACTGACTACAAGAACCTCAACTTGGGTACACCTTAAATATCCCAGGAATTATAAAAATGGTTCAAAACATTGTGGTACTTACGTACGATGGAATATCCCTCAGCCATGAAATCAATGTCATAAGACCAGTAGCAGCAAAGTGAGTGGATTCAGGTACGATGATTCTAAGTGAAATAAGTCACACAGAAAAAGAAACTTATCATAAGATATCACTTATGAAGATCCTGTAAACATGGCTACACGTGAACTGAGTTAGGAAAGAGAACAGAGTCTCACATTTAGAAAACACTCTTATGTCTGCATAAAGGGGAAGGAGAGGTGCGGTGATGCATAAAACCAGAGTTTGATATAAGCACAGGGACCGTTTCAAAAACCAACTTTGGAATTGACAAGACCGACACCTTCCTTAGTGAAAGAGACTCAAAACCCCATATTTCCCACAGAGGAATATATCTGACTAGTAAGAATCTTAAAACCTATGTATTGATATGTCTCCATAAGGGAATCAAGTGTGTCTAGAGTGGCATAAACATGGCAGCGAGAATCAGCTCAAACCCACTATAAAAAGGAATTTCAAAAGCAAAACCAAAAAACAGGGAAATTCTTTACAATTCCTTCAGGGTGTCTGAGGAAACCTGGAAAGACCCTATCTACAATGACAGCTGGATGTGGCATAAGGCTGGACACTTGGGACTGAGAGGATTGGTGAGATTGGGTGAGCAAATGCAGACCCTTTCAAGCAATAATGCATGGCCCCCATTCCATGGGTCCCAACTCTCCAGGTTCAAGGGAATATTACTACAGCTATAACATGTACAGGAAACCTGGAGAATGGACACACTGTGAATACGAAAGGTTTCTAAAACTCAATGAATAGTCCCTCTCCTGGTGCTCCAGTTTGACTTTCCAACTGCCTTACTATCAATCTCCCAACTTGGAGAGACAGGCCCTTTAACCTCCTGGTTTGCACAGGTTCCCAATTTGCCAGAGGATGGAAGGGACGAGGGAGAACCCATGAGAGAGTAGCTGTTAAGCATTTGGACGGGCACATGTCACTCTAATTTCCCGGCAGGAAGAAGAATTAACCAAAGTCTCAGCCACCCACCGGGAACCAGTATAGGACATGATCCAAAATTTTGGACTTGTGTTCAGCTCACAAAAAACGAGTTGAGAAATGGAGCTCAGGGGCACAGCAATTCACAAACTGGCAGAGTGATAAAGGACAACTATCGTCCAAAAATCTGTTGAGGGAAGTCAACGAGGCGGACTTGAAAGCGAGGCAAAATAGCAGGAAACAGATTTCAAGAGGTACCTTGGAATCGCCTGTAAAGCACAGGAAGAGGGGCACAACTTGGACAATGGTGCACTTGGCCAAAAAGGGCGTATGCGTTTTCTCCTGAATATATTCAGGAGAAAACGCATACGCCCTTTTTGGCCAAGCAAGCAAGCGGGCAATGCAAATCTGCACTACAAAGAAGTATCACTTCCCACCGGTCAAAAGGGACATCCACAAAATGTGTAAAAACCAGAAAGGCAAGACAGGCCCTGGAGAACTGGGAGCCTTGTTATGCTGATGGGCGGGATGTAAATTGCCACCTGCCTCACTGGAGGAGTGCATTGTGTTCCCTATAACAAGTAAACAACAGAGCTACAGAGCCAAGGCCACTTCCAGTCTAGGGAATATACCTTGGGAAAACTGAAAATCAATAAGAAAGAGCCACTTCCAAATTTAGGGCTGCACTGACTACAAGAACCTCAACTTGGGTACACCTTAAATATCCCAGGAAATATAAAAATGGTTCAAAACATTGTGGTACTTACGTACGATGGAATATCCCTCAGCCATGAAATCAATGTCATAAGACCAGTAGCAGCAAAGTGAGTGGATTCAGGTACGATGATTCTAAGTGAAATAAGTCACACAGAAAAAGAAACTTATCATAAGATATCACTTATGAAGATCCTGTAAACATGGCTACACGTGAACTGAGTTAGGAAAGAGAACAGAGTCTCACATTTAGAAAACACTCTTATGCCTGCATAAAGAGGAAGGAGAGGTGGGGTGATGCATAAAACCAGAGTTTGATATAAGCACAGGGACCGTTTCAAAAACCAACTTTGGAATTGACAAGACCGACACCTTCCTTAGTGAAAGAGACTCAAAACCCCATATTTCCCGCAGAGGAATATATCTGACTAGTAAGAATCTTAAAACCTATGTATTGATATGTCTCCATAAGGGAATCAAGTGTGTCTAGAGTGGCATAAACATGGCAGCGAGAATCAGCTCAAAACCACTATAAAAAGGAATTTCAAAAGCAAAACCAAAAAACAGGGAAATTCTTTACAATTCCTTCAGGGTGTCTGAGGAAACCTGGAAAGACCCTAACTACAATGACAGCTGGATGTGGCATAAGGCTGGACACTTGGGACTGAGAGGATTGGTGAGATTGGGTGAGCAAATGCAGACCCTTTCAAGCAATAATGCATGGCCCCCATTCCATGGGTCCCAACTCTCCAGGTTCAAGGGAATATTACTACAGCTATAACATGTACAGGAAACCTAGAGAATGGACACACTGTGAATACGAAAGGTTTCTAAAACTCAACGAATAGTCCCTCTCCTGGTGCTCCAGTTTGACTTTCCAACTGCCTTACTATCAATCTCCCAACTTGGAGAGACTGGCCCTTTAACCTCCTGGTTTGCACAGGTTCCCAATTTGGCAGAGGATGGAAGGGACGAGGGAGAACCCATGAGAGAGTAGCTGTTAGGCATTTGGACGGGCACATGTCACTCTAATTTCCCGGCAGGAAGAAGAATTAACCAAAGTCTCAGCCACCCACCGGGAACCAGTATAGGACATGATCCAAAATTTTGGACTTGCGTTCAGCTCACAAAAAACGAGTTGAGAAATGGAGCTCAGGGGCACAGCAATTCACAAACTGGCAGAGTGATAAAGGACAACTATCGTCCAAAAATCTGTTGAGGGAAGTCAATGAGGCGGACTTGAAAGCGAGGCAAAATAGCAGGAAACAGATTTCAAGAGGTACGTTGGAATCGCCTGTAAAGCACAGGAAGAGGGGCACAACTTGGACAATGGTGCACTTGGCCAAAAAGGGCGTATGCGTTTTCTCCTGAATATATTCAGGAGAAAACGCATACGCCCTTTTTGGCCAAGCAAGCAAGCGGGCAATGCAAATCTGCACTACAAAGAAGTATCACTTCCCACCGGTCAAAAGGGACATCCACAAAATGTGTAAAAACCAGAAAGGCAAGACAGGCCCTGGAGAACTGGGAGCCTTGTTATGCTGATGGGCGGGATGTAAATTGCCAACTGCCTCACTGGAGGAGTGCATTGTGTTCCCTAAAACAAGTAAACAACAGAGCTACAGAGCCAAGGCCACTTCCAGTCTAGGGAATATACCTTGGGAAAACTGAAAATCAATAAGAAAGAGCCACCTCCAAATTTAGGGCTGCACTGGCTACAAGAACCTCAACTTGGGTACACCTTAAATATCCCAGGAAATATAAAAATGGTTCAAAACATTGTGGTACTTACGTACGATGGAATATCCCTCAGCCATGAAATCAATGTCATAAGACCAGTAGCAGCAAAGTGAGTGGATTCAGGTACGATGATTCTAAGTGAAATAAGTCACACAGAAAAAGAAACTTATCATAAGATATCACTTATGAAGATCCTGTAAACATGGCTACACGTGAACTGAGTTAGGAAAGAGAACAGAGTCTCACATTTAGAAAACACTCTTATGCCTGCATAAAGGGGATGGAGAGGTCGGGTGATGCATAAAACCAGAGTTTGATATAAGCACAGGGACCGTTCCAAAAACCAACTTTGGAAAAGACAAGACCTACACCTTCCTCAGTGAAAGAGACTCAAAACCCCATATTTCCCGCAGAGGAATATATCTGACTAGTAAGAATCTTAAAACCTATGTATTGATATGACTCCATAAGGGAATCAAGTGTGTCTAGAGTGGCATAAACATGGCAGCGAGAATCAGCTCAAACCCAGTATAAAAAGGAATTTCAAAAGCAAAACCAAAAAACAGGGAAATTCTTTACAATTCCTTCAGGGTGTCTGAGGAAACCTGGAAAGACCCTATCTACAATGACAGCTGGATGTGGCATAAGGCTGGACACTTGGGACTGAGAGGATTGGTGAGATTGGGTGAGCAAATGCAGACCCTTTCAAGCAATAATGCATGGCCCCCATTCCATGGGTCCCAACTCTCCAGGTTCAAGGGAATATTACTACAGCTATAACATGTACAGGAAACCTAGAGAATGGACACACTGTGAATACGAAAGGTTTCTAAAACTCAATGAATAGTCCCTCTCCTGGTGCTCCAGTTTGACTTTCCAACTGCCTTACTATCAATCTCCCAACTTGGAGAGACAGGCCCTTTAACCTCCTGGTTTGCACAGGTTCCCAATTTGCCAGAGGATGGAAGGGACGAGGGAGAACCCATGAGAGAGTAGCTGTTAGGCATTTGGACGGGCACATGTCACTCTAATTTCCCGGCAGGTAGAAGAATTAACCAAAGTCTCAGCCACCCACCGGGAACCAGTATAGGACATGATCCAAAATTTTGGACTTGTGTTCAGCTCACAAAAAACGACTTGAGAAATGGAGCTCAGGGGCACAGCAATTCACAAACTGGCAGAGTGATAAAGGACAACTATCGTCCAAAAATCTGTTGAGGGAAGTCAACGAGGCGGACTTGAAAGTGAGGCAAAATAGCAGGAAACAGATTTCAAGAGGTACCTTGGAATCGCCTGTAAAGCACAGGAAGAGGGGCACAACTTGGACAATGGTGCACTTGGCCAAAAAGGGTGTATGCGTTTTCTCCTGAATATATTCAGGAGAAAACGCATACGCCCTTTTTGGCCAAGCAAGCAAGCGGGCAATGCAAATCTGCACTACAAAGAAGTATCACTTCCCACCGGTCAAAAGGGACATCCACAAAATGTGTAAAAACCAGAAAGGCAAGACAGGCCCTGGAGAACTGGTTGCCTTGTTATGCTGATGGGCGGGATGTAAATTGCCAACTGCCTCACTGGAGGAGTGCATTGTGTTCCCTAAAACAAGTAAACAACAGAGCTACAGAGCCAAGGCCACTTCCAGTCTAGGGAATATACCTTGGGAAAACTGAAAATCAATAAGAAAGAGCCACCTCCAAATTTAGGGCTGCACTGACTACAAGAACCTCAACTTGGGTACACCTTAAATATCCCAGGAAATATAAAAATGGTTCAAAACATTGTGGTACTTACGTACGATGGAATATCCCTCAGCCATGAAATCAATGTCATAAGACCAGTAGCAGCAAAGTGAGTGGATTCAGGTACGATGATTCTAAGTGAAATAAGTCACACAGAAAAAGAAACTTATCATAAGATATCACTTATGAAGATCCTGTAAACATGGCTACACGTGAACTGAGTTAGGAAAGAGAACAGAGTCTCACATTTAGAAAACACTCTTATGCCTGCATAAAGGGGATGGAGAGGTCGGGTGATGCATAAAACCAGAGTTTGATATAAGCACAGGGACCGTTCCAAAAACCAACTTTGGAATAGACAAGACCTACACCTTCCTCAGTGAAAGAGACTCAAAACCCCATATTTCCCGCAGAGGAATATATCTGACTAGTAAGAATCTTAAAACCTATGTATTGATATGACTCCATAAGGGAATCAAGTGTGTCTAGAGTGGCATAAACATGGCAGCGAGAATCAGCTCAAACCCACTATAAAAAGGAATTTCAAAAGCAAAACCAAAAAACAGGGAAATTCTTTACAATTCCTTCAGGGTGTCTGAGGAAACCTGGAAAGACCCTATCTACAATGACAGCTGGATGTGGCATAAGGCTGGACACTTGGGACTGAGAGGATTGGTGAGATTGGGTGAGCAAATGCAGACCCTTTCAAGCAATAATGCATGGCCCCCATTCCATGGGTCCCAACTCTCCAGGTTCAAGGGAATATTACTACAGCTATAACATGTACAGGAAACCTAGAGAATGGACACACTGTGAATACGAAAGGTTTCTAAAACTCAATGAATAGTCCCTCTCCTGGTGCTCCAGTTTGACTTTCCAACTGCCTTACTATCAATCTCCCAACTTGGAGAGACAGGCCCTTTAACCTCCTGGTTTGCACAGGTTCCCAATTTGCCAGAGGATGGAAGGGACGAGGGAGAACCCATGAGAGAGTAGCTGTTAGGCATTTGGACGGGCACATGTCACTCTAATTTCCCGGCAGGTAGAAGAATTAACCAAAGTCTCAGCCACCCACCGGGAACCAGTATAGGACATGATCCAAAATTTTGGACTTGTGTTCAGCTCACAAAAAACGAGTTGAGAAATGGAGCTCAGGGGCACAGCAATTCACAAACTGGCAGAGTGATAAAGGACAACTATCGTCCAAAAATCTGTTGAGGGAAGTCAACGAGGCGGACTTGAAAGTGAGGCAAAATAGCAGGAAACAGATTTCAAGAGGTACCTTGGAATCGCCTGTAAAGCACAGGAAGAGGGGCACAACTTGGACAATGGTGCACTTGGCCAAAAAGGGCGTATGCGTTTTCTCCTGAATATATTCAGGAGAAAACGCATACGCCCTTTTTGGCCAAGCAAGCAAGCGGGCAATGCAAATCTGCACTACAAAGAAGTATCACTTCCCACCGGTCAAAAGGGACATCCACAAAATGTGTAAAAACCAGAAAGGCAAGACAGGCCCTGGAGAACTGGGAGCCTTGTTATGCTGATGGGCGGGATGTAAATTGCCAACTGCCTCACTGGAGGAGTGCATTGTGTTCCCTAAAACAAGTAAACAACAGAGCTACAGAGCCAAGGCCACTTCCAGTCTAGGGAATATACCTTGGGAAAACTGAAAATCAATAAGAAAGAGCCACCTCCAAATTTAGGGCTGCACTGACTACAAGAACCTCAACTTGGGTACACCTTAAATATCCCAGGAAATATAAAAATGGTTCAAAACATTGTGGTACTTACGTACGATGGAATATCCCTCAGCCATGAAATCAATGTCATAAGACCAGTAGCAGCAAAGTGAGTGGATTCAGGTACGATGATTCTAAGTGAAATAAGTCACACAGAAAAAGAAACTTATCATAAGATATCACTTATGAAGATCCTGTAAACATGGCTACACGTGAACTGAGTTAGGAAAGAGAACAGAGTCTCACATTTAGAAAACACTCTTATGCCTGCATAAAGGGGATGGAGAGGTCGGGTGATGCATAAAACCAGAGTTTGATATAAGCACAGGGACCGTTCCAAAAACCAACTTTGGAATAGACAAGACCTACACCTTCCTCAGTGAAAGAGACTCAAAACCCCATATTTCCCGCAGAGGAATATATCTGACTAGTAAGAATCTTAAAACCTATGTATTGATATGACTCCATAAGTGAATCAAGTGTGTCTAGAGTGGCATAAACATGGCAGCGAGAATCAGCTCAAACCCACTATAAAAAGGAATTTCAAAAGCAAAACCAAAAAACAGGGAAATTCTTTACAATTCCTTCAGGGTGTCTGAGGAAACCTGGAAAGACCCTATCTACAATGACAGCTGGATGTGGCATAAGGCTGGACACTTGGGACTGAGAGGATTGGTGAGATTGGGTGAGCAAATGCAGACCCTTTCAAGCAATAATGCATGGCCCCCATTCCATGGGTCCCAACTCTCCAGGTTCAAGGGAATATTACTACAGCTATAACATGTACAGGAAACCTGGAGAATGGACACACTGTGAATACGAAAGGTTTCTAAAACTCAATGAATAGTCCCTCTCCTGGTGCTCCAGTTTGACTTTCCAACTGCCTTACTATCAATCTCCCAACTTGGAGAGACAGGCCCTTTAACCTCCTGGTTTGCACAGGTTCCCAATTTGCCAGAGGATGGAAGGGACGAGGGAGAACCCATGAGAGAGTAGCTGTTAGGCATTTGGACGGGCACATGTCACTCTAATTTCCCGGCAGGAAGAAGAATTAACCAAAGTCTCAGCCACCCACCGGGAACCAGTAGAGGACATGATCCAAAATTTTGGACTTGTGTTCAGCTCACAAAAAACGAGTTGAGAAATGGAGCTCAGGGGCACAGCAATTCACAAACTGGCAGAGTGATAAAGGACAACTATCGTCCAAAAATCTGTTGAGGGAAGTCAACGAGGCGGACTTGAAAGCGAGGCAAAATAGCAGGAAACAGATTTCAAGAGGTACCTTGGAATCGCCTGTAAAGCACAGGAAGAGGGGCACAACTTGGACAATGGTGCACTTGGCCAAAAAGGGCGTATGCGTTTTCTCCTGAATATATTCAGGAGAAAACGCATACGCCCTTTTTGGCCAAGCAAGCAAGCGGGCAATGCAAATCTGCACTACAAAGAAGTATCACTTCCCACCGGTCAAAAGGGACATCCACAAAATGTGTAAAAACCAGAAAGGCAAGACAGGCCCTGGAGAACTGGGAGCCTTGTTATGCTGATGGGCGGGATGTAAATTGCCACCTGCCTCACTGGAGGAGTGCATTGTGTTCCCTATAACAAGTAAACAACAGAGCTACAGAGCCAAGGCCACTTCCAGTCTAGGGAATATACCTTGGGAAAACTGAAAATCAATAAGAAAGAGCCACTTCCAAATTTAGGGCTGCACTGACTACAAGAACCTCAACTTGGGTACACCTTAAATATCCCAGGAAATATAAAAATGGTTCAAAACATTGTGGTACTTACGTACGATGGAATATCCCTCAGCCATGAAATCAATGTCATAAGACCAGTAGCAGCAAAGTGAGTGGATTCAGGTACGATGATTCTAAGTGAAATAAGTCACACAGAAAAAGAAACTTATCATAAGATATCACTTATGAAGATCCTGTAAACATGGCTACACGTGAACTGAGTTAGGAAAGAGAACAGAGTCTCACATTTAGAAAACACTCTTATGTCTGCATAAAGGGGAAGGAGAGGTGCGGTGATGCATAAAACCAGAGTTTGATATAAGCACAGGGACCGTTTCAAAAACCAACTTTGGAATTGACAAGACCGACACCTTCCTTAGTGAAAGAGACTCAAAACCCCATATTTCCCGCAGAGGAATATATCTGACTAGTAAGAATCTTAAAACCTATGTATTGATATGTCTCCATAAGGGAATCAAGTGTGTCTAGAGTGGCATAAACATGGCAGCGAGAATCAGCTCAAAACCACTATAAAAAGGAATTTCAAAAGCAAAACCAAAAAACAGGGAAATTCTTTACAATTCCTTCAGGGTGTCTGAGGAAACCTGGAAAGACCCTAACTACAATGACAGCTGGATGTGGCATAAGGCTGGACACTTGGGACTGAGAGGATTGGTGAGATTGGGTGAGCAAATGCAGACCCTTTCAAGCAATAATGCATGGCCCCCATTCCATGGGTCCCAACTCTCCAGGTTCAAGGGAATATTACTACAGCTATAACATGTACAGGAAACCTAGAGAATGGACACACTGTGAATACGAAAGGTTTCTAAAACTCAACGAATAGTCCCTCTCCTGGTGCTCCAGTTTGACTTTCCAACTGCCTTACTATCAATCTCCCAACTTGGAGAGACTGGCCCTTTAACCTCCTGGTTTGCACAGGTTCCCAATTTGGCAGAGGATGGAAGGGACGAGGGAGAACCCATGAGAGAGTAGCTGTTAGGCATTTGGACGGGCACATGTCACTCTAATTTCCCGGCAGGAAGAAAATTAACCAAAGTCTCAGCCACCCACCGGGAACCAGTATAGGACATGATCCAAAATTTTGGACTTGCGTTCAGCTCACAAAAAACGAGTTGAGAAATGGAGCTCAGGGGCACAGCAATTCACAAACTGGCAGAGTGATAAAGGACAACTATCGTCCAAAAATCTGTTGAGGGAAGTCAATGAGGCGGACTTGAAAGCGAGGCAAAATAGCAGGAAACAGATTTCAAGAGGTACCTTGGAATCGCCTGTAAAGCACAGGAAGAGGGGCACAACTTGGACAATGGTGCACTTGGCCAAAAAGGGCGTATGCGTTTTCTCCTGAATATATTCAGGAGAAAACGCATACGCCCTTTTTGGCCAAGCAAGCAAGCGGGCAATGCAAATCTGCACTACAAAGAAGTATCACTTCCCACCGGTCAAAAGGGACATCCACAAAATGTGTAAAAACCAGAAAGGCAAGACAGGCCCTGGAGAACTGGGAGCCTTGTTATGCTGATGGGCGGGATGTAAATTGCCACCTGCCTCACTGGAGGAGTGCATTGTGTTCCCTATAACAAGTAAACAACAGAGCTACAGAGCCAAGGCCACTTCCAGTCTAGGGAATATACCTTGGGAAAACTGAAAATCAATAAGAAAGAGCCACTTCCAAATTTAGGGCTGCACTGACTACAAGAACCTCAACTTGGGTACACCTTAAATATCCCAGGAATTATAAAAATGGTTCAAAACATTGTGGTACTTACGTACGATGGAATATCCCTCAGCCATGAAATCAATGTCATAAGACCAGTAGCAGCAAAGTGAGTGGATTCAGGTACGATGATTCTAAGTGAAATAAGTCACACAGAAAAAGAAACTTATCATAAGATATCACTTATGAAGATCCTGTAAACATGGCTACACGTGAACTGAGTTAGGAAAGAGAACAGAGTCTCACATTTAGAAAACACTCTTATGTCTGCATAAAGGGGAAGGAGAGGTGCGGTGATGCATAAAACCAGAGTTTGATATAAGCACAGGGACCGTTTCAAAAACCAACTTTGGAATTGACAAGACCGACACCTTCCTTAGTGAAAGAGACTCAAAACCCCATATTTCCCACAGAGGAATATATCTGACTAGTAAGAATCTTAAAACCTATGTATTGATATGTCTCCATAAGGGAATCAAGTGTGTCTAGAGTGGCATAAACATGGCAGCGAGAATCAGCTCAAACCCACTATAAAAAGGAATTTCAAAAGCAAAACCAAAAAACAGGGAAATTCTTTACAATTCCTTCAGGGTGTCTGAGGAAACCTGGAAAGACCCTATCTACAATGACAGCTGGATGTGGCATAAGGCTGGACACTTGGGACTGAGAGGATTGGTGAGATTGGGTGAGCAAATGCAGACCCTTTCAAGCAATAATGCATGGCCCCCATTCCATGGGTCCCAACTCTCCAGGTTCAAGGGAATATTACTACAGCTATAACATGTACAGGAAACCTGGAGAATGGACACACTGTGAATACGAAAGGTTTCTAAAACTCAATGAATAGTCCCTCTCCTGGTGCTCCAGTTTGACTTTCCAACTGCCTTACTATCAATCTCCCAACTTGGAGAGACAGGCCCTTTAACCTCCTGGTTTGCACAGGTTCCCAATTTGCCAGAGGATGGAAGGGACGAGGGAGAACCCATGAGAGAGTAGCTGTTAAGCATTTGGACGGGCACATGTCACTCTAATTTCCCGGCAGGAAGAAGAATTAACCAAAGTCTCAGCCACCCACCGGGAACCAGTATAGGACATGATCCAAAATTTTGGACTTGTGTTCAGCTCACAAAAAACGAGTTGAGAAATGGAGCTCAGGGGCACAGCAATTCACAAACTGGCAGAGTGATAAAGGACAACTATCGTCCAAAAATCTGTTGAGGGAAGTCAACGAGGCGGACTTGAAAGCGAGGCAAAATAGCAGGAAACAGATTTCAAGAGGTACCTTGGAATCGCCTGTAAAGCACAGGAAGAGGGGCACAACTTGGACAATGGTGCACTTGGCCAAAAAGGGCGTATGCGTTTTCTCCTGAATATATTCAGGAGAAAACGCATACGCCCTTTTTGGCCAAGCAAGCAAGCGGGCAATGCAAATCTGCACTACAAAGAAGTATCACTTCCCACCGGTCAAAAGGGACATCCACAAAATGTGTAAAAACCAGAAAGGCAAGACAGGCCCTGGAGAACTGGGAGCCTTGTTATGCTGATGGGCGGGATGTAAATTGCCACCTGCCTCACTGGAGGAGTGCATTGTGTTCCCTATAACAAGTAAACAACAGAGCTACAGAGCCAAGGCCACTTCCAGTCTAGGGAATATACCTTGGGAAAACTGAAAATCAATAAGAAAGAGCCACCTCCAAATTTAGGGCTGCACTGACTACAAGAACCTCAACTTGGGTACACCTTAAATATCCCAGGAAATATAAAAATGGTTCAAAACATTGTGGTACTTACGTACGATGGAATATCCCTCAGCCATGAAATCAATGTCATAAGACCAGTAGCAGCAAAGTGAGTGGATTCAGGTACGATGATTCTAAGTGAAATAAGTCACACAGAAAAAGAAACTTATCATAAGATATCACTTATGAAGATCCTGTAAACATGGCTACACGTGAACTGAGTTAGGAAAGAGAACAGAGTCTCACATTTAGAAAACACTCTTATGCCTGCATAAAGAGGAAGGAGAGGTGGGGTGATGCATAAAACCAGAGTTTGATATAAGCACAGGGACCGTTTCAAAAACCAACTTTGGAATTGACAAGACCGACACCTTCCTTAGTGAAAGAGACTCAAAACCCCATATTTCCCGCAGAGGAATATATCTGACTAGTAAGAATCTTAAAACCTATGTATTGATATGTCTCCATAAGGGAATCAAGTGTGTCTAGAGTGGCATAAACATGGCAGCGAGAATCAGCTCAAAACCACTATAAAAAGGAATTTCAAAAGCAAAACCAAAAAACAGGGAAATTCTTTACAATTCCTTCAGGGTGTCTGAGGAAACCTGGAAAGACCCTAATTACAATGACAGCTGGATGTGGCATAAGGCTGGACACTTGGGACTGAGAGGATTGGTGAGATTGGGTGAGCAAATGCAGACCCTTTCAAGCAATAATGCATGGCCCCCATTCCATGGGTCCCAACTCTCCAGGTTCAAGGGAATATTACTACAGCTATAACATGTACAGGAAACCTAGAGAATGGACACACTGTGAATACGAAAGGTTTCTAAAACTCAACGAATAGTCCCTCTCCTGGTGCTCCAGTTTGACTTTCCAACTGCCTTACTATCAATCTCCCAACTTGGAGAGACTGGCCCTTTAACCTCCTGGTTTGCACAGGTTCCCAATTTGGCAGAGGATGGAAGGGACGAGGGAGAACCCATGAGAGAGTAGCTGTTAGGCATTTGGACGGGCACATGTCACTCTAATTTCCCGGCAGGAAGAAAATTAACCAAAGTCTCAGCCACCCACCGGGAACCAGTATAGGACATGATCCAAAATTTTGGACTTGCGTTCAGCTCACAAAAAACGAGTTGAGAAATGGAGCTCAGGGGCACAGCAATTCACAAACTGGCAGAGTGATAAAGGACAACTATCGTCCAAAAATCTGTTGAGGGAAGTCAATGAGGCGGACTTGAAAGCGAGGCAAAATAGCAGGAAACAGATTTCAAGAGGTACCTTGGAATCGCCTGTAAAGCACAGGAAGAGGGGCACAACTTGGACAATGGTGCACTTGGCCAAAAAGGGCGTATGCGTTTTCTCCTGAATATATTCAGGAGAAAACGCATACGCCCTTTTTGGCCAAGCAAGCAAGCGGGCAATGCAAATCTGCACTACAAAGAAGTATCACTTCCCACCGGTCAAAAGGGACATCCACAAAATGTGTAAAAACCAGAAAGGCAAGACAGGCCCTGGAGAACTGGGAGCCTTGTTATGCTGATGGGCGGGATGTAAATTGCCAACTGCCTCACTGGAGGAGTGCATTGTGTTCCCTAAAACAAGTAAACAACAGAGCTACAGAGCCAAGGCCACTTCCAGTCTAGGGAATATACCTTGGGAAAACTGAAAATCAATAAGAAAGAGCCACCTCCAAATTTAGGGCTGCACTGGCTACAAGAACCTCAACTTGGGTACACCTTAAATATCCCAGGAAATATAAAAATGGTTCAAAACATTGTGGTACTTACGTACGATGGAATATCCCTCAGCCATGAAATCAATGTCATAAGACCAGTAGCAGCAAAGTGAGTGGATTCAGGTACGATGATTCTAAGTGAAATAAGTCACACAGAAAAAGAAACTTATCATAAGATATCACTTATGAAGATCCTGTAAACATGGCTACACGTGAACTGAGTTAGGAAAGAGAACAGAGTCTCACATTTAGAAAACACTCTTATGCCTGCATAAAGGGGATGGAGAGGTCGGGTGATGCATAAAACCAGAGTTTGATATAAGCACAGGGACCGTTCCAAAAACCAACTTTGGAATAGACAAGACCTACACCTTCCTCAGTGAAAGAGACTCAAAACCCCATATTTCCCGCAGAGGAATATATCTGACTAGTAAGAATCTTAAAACCTATGTATTGATATGACTCCATAAGGGAATCAAGTGTGTCTAGAGTGGCATAAACATGGCAGCGAGAATCAGCTCAAACCCACTATAAAAAGGAATTTCAAAAGCAAAACCAAAAAACAGGGAAATTCTTTACAATTCCTTCAGGGTGTCTGAGGAAACCTGGAAAGACCCTATCTACAATGACAGCTGGATGTGGCATAAGGCTGGACACTTGGGACTGAGAGGATTGGTGAGATTGGGTGAGCAAATGCAGACCCTTTCAAGCAATAATGCATGGCCCCCATTCCATGGGTCCCAACTCTCCAGGTTCAAGGGAATATTACTACAGCTATAACATGTACAGGAAACCTAGAGAATGGACACACTGTGAATACGAAAGGTTTCTAAAACTCAATGAATAGTCCCTCTCCTGGTGCTCCAGTTTGACTTTCCAACTGCCTTACTATCAATCTCCCAACTTGGAGAGACAGGCCCTTTAACCACCTGGTTTGCACAGGTTCCCAATTTGCCAGAGGATGGAAGGGACGAGGGAGAACCCATGAGAGAGTAGCTGTTAGGCATTTGGACGGGCACATGTCACTCTAATTTCCCGGCAGGTAGAAGAATTAACCAAAGTCTCAGCCACCCACCGGGAACCAGTATAGGACATGATCCAAAATTTTGGACTTGTGTTCAGCTCACAAAAAACGAGTTGAGAAATGGAGCTCAGGGGCACAGCAATTCACAAACTGGCAGAGTGATAAAGGACAACTATCGTCCAAAAATCTGTTGAGGGAAGTCAACGAGGCGGACTTGAAAGTGAGGCAAAATAGCAGGAAACAGATTTCAAGAGGTACCTTGGAATCGCCTGTAAAGCACAGGAAGAGGGGCACAACTTGGACAATGGTGCACTTGGCCAAAAAGGGTGTATGCGTTTTCTCCTGAATATATTCAGGAGAAAACGCATACGCCCTTTTTGGCCAAGCAAGCAAGCGGGCAATGCAAATCTGCACTACAAAGAAGTATCACTTCCCACCGGTCAAAAGGGACATCCACAAAATGTGTAAAAACCAGAAAGGCAAGACAGGCCCTGGAGAACTGGGAGCCTTGTTATGCTGATGGGCGGGATGTAAATTGCCAACTGCCTCACTGGAGGAGTGCATTGTGTTCCCTAAAACAAGTAAACAACAGAGCTACAGAGCCAAGGCCACTTCCAGTCTAGGGAATATACCTTGGGAAAACTGAAAATCAATAAGAAAGAGCCACCTCCAAATTTAGGGCTGCACTGACTACAAGAACCTCAACTTGGGTACACCTTAAATATCCCAGGAAATATAAAAATGGTTCAAAACATTGTGGTACTTACGTACGATGGAATATCCCTCAGCCATGAAATCAATGTCATAAGACCAGTAGCAGCAAAGTGAGTGGATTCAGGTACGATGATTCTAAGTGAAATAAGTCACACAGAAAAAGAAACTTATCATAAGATATCACTTATGAAGATCCTGTAAACATGGCTACACGTGAACTGAGTTAGGAAAGAGAACAGAGTCTCACATTTAGAAAACACTCTTATGCCTGCATAAAGGGGATGGAGAGGTCGGGTGATGCATAAAACCAGAGTTTGATATAAGCACAGGGACCGTTCCAAAAACCAACTTTGGAATAGACAAGACCTACACCTTCCTCAGTGAAAGAGACTCAAAACCCCATATTTCCCGCAGAGGAATATATCTGACTAGTAAGAATCTTAAAACCTATGTATTGATATGACTCCATAAGGGAATCAAGTGTGTCTAGAGTGGCATAAACATGGCAGCGAGAATCAGCTCAAACCCACTATAAAAAGGAATTTCAAAAGCAAAACCAAAAAACAGGGAAATTCTTTACAATTCCTTCAGGGTGTCTGAGGAAACCTGGAAAGACCCTATCTACAATGACAGCTGGATGTGGCATAAGGCTGGACACTTGGGACTGAGAGGATTGGTGAGATTGGGTGAGCAAATGCAGACCCTTTCAAGCAATAATGCATGGCCCCCATTCCATGGGTCCCAACTCTCCAGGTTCAAGGGAATATTACTACAGCTATAACATGTACAGGAAACCTAGAGAATGGACACACTGTGAATACGAAAGGTTTCTAAAACTCAATGAATAGTCCCTCTCCTGGTGCTCCAGTTTGACTTTCCAACTGCCTTACTATCAATCTCCCAACTTGGAGAGACAGGCCCTTTAACCTCCTGGTTTGCACAGGTTCCCAATTTGCCAGAGGATGGAAGGGACGAGGGAGAACCCATGAGAGAGTAGCTGTTAGGCATTTGGACGGGCACATGTCACTCTAATTTCCCGGCAGGTAGAAGAATTAACCAAAGTCTCAGCCACCCACCGGGAACCAGTATAGGACATGATCCAAAATTTTGGACTTGTGTTCAGCTCACAAAAAACGAGTTGAGAAATGGAGCTCAGGGGCACAGCAATTCACAAACTGGCAGAGTGATAAAGGACAACTATCGTCCAAAAATCTGTTGAGGGAAGTCAACGAGGCGGACTTGAAAGTGAGGCAAAATAGCAGGAAACAGATTTCAAGAGGTACCTTGGAATCGCCTGTAAAGCACAGGAAGAGGGGCACAACTTGGACAATGGTGCACTTGGCCAAAAAGGGCGTATGCGTTTTCTCCTGAATATATTCAGGAGAAAACGCATACGCCCTTTTTGGCCAAGCAAGCAAGCGGGCAATGCAAATCTGCACTACAAAGAAGTATCACTTCCCACCGGTCAAAAGGGACATCCACAAAATGTGTAAAAACCAGAAAGGCAAGACAGGCCCTGGAGAACTGGGAGCCTTGTTATGCTGATGGGCGGGATGTAAATTGCCAACTGCCTCACTGGAGGAGTGCATTGTGTTCCCTAAAACAAGTAAACAACAGAGCTACAGAGCCAAGGCCACTTCCAGTCTAGGGAATATACCTTGGGAAAACTGAAAATCAATAAGAAAGAGCCACCTCCAAATTTAGGGCTGCACTGACTACAAGAACCTCAACTTGGGTACACCTTAAATATCCCAGGAAATATAAAAATGGTTCAAAACATTGTGGTACTTACGTACGATGGAATATCCCTCAGCCATGAAATCAATGTCATAAGACCAGTAGCAGCAAAGTGAGTGGATTCAGGTACGATGATTCTAAGTGAAATAAGTCACACAGAAAAAGAAACTTATCATAAGATATCACTTATGAAGATCCTGTAAACATGGCTACACGTGAATTGAGTTAGGAAAGAGAACAGAGTCTCACATTTAGAAAACACTCTTATGTCTGCATAAAGGGGAAGGAGAGGTGCGGTGATGCATAAAACCAGAGTTTGATATAAGCACAGGGACCGTTTCAAAAACCAACTTTGGAATTGACAAGACCGACACCTTCCTTAGTGAAAGAGACTCAAAACCCCATATTTCCCACAGAGGAATATATCTGACTAGTAAGAATCTTAAAACCTATGTATTGATATGTCTCCATAAGGGAATCAAGTGTGTCTAGAGTGGCATAAACATGGCAGCGAGAATCAGCTCAAACCCACTATAAAAAGGAATTTCAAAAGCAAAACCAAAAAACAGGGAAATTCTTTACAATTCCTTCAGGGTGTCTGAGGAAACCTGGAAAGACCCTATCTACAATGACAGCTGGATGTGGCATAAGGCTGGACACTTGGGACTGAGAGGATTGGTGAGATTGGGTGAGCAAATGCAGACCCTTTCAAGCAATAATGCATGGCCCCCATTCCATGGGTCCCAACTCTCCAGGTTCAAGGGAATATTACTACAGCTATAACATGTACAGGAAACCTGGAGAATGGACACACTGTGAATACGAAAGGTTTCTAAAACTCAATGAATAGTCCCTCTCCTGGTGCTCCAGTTTGACTTTCCAACTGCCTTACTATCAATCTCCCAACTTGGAGAGACAGGCCCTTTAACCTCCTGGTTTGCACAGGTTCCCAATTTGCCAGAGGATGGAAGGGACGAGGGAGAACCCATGAGAGAGTAGCTGTTAGGCATTTGGATGGGCACATGTCACTCTAATTTCCCGGCAGGAAGAAGAATTAACCAAAGTCTCAGCCACCCACCGGGAACCAGTATAGGACATGATCCAAAATTTTGGACTTGCGTTCAGCTCACAAAAAACGAGTTGAGAAATGGAGCTCAGGGGCACAGCAATTCACAAACTGGCAGAGTGATAAAGGACAACTATCGTCCAAAAATCTGTTGAGGGAAGTCAATGAGGCGGACTTGAAAGCGAGGCAAAATAGCAGGAAACAGATTTCAAGAGGTACCTTGGAATCGCCTGTAAAGCACAGGAAGAGGGGCACAACTTGGACAATGGTGCACTTGGCCAAAAAGGGCGTATGCGTTTTCTCGTGAATATATTCAGGAGAAAACGCATACGCCCTTTTTGGCCAAGCAAGCAAGCGGGCAATGCAAATCTGCACTACAAAGAAGTATCACTTCCCACCGGTCAAAAGGGACATCCACAAAATGTGTAAAAACCAGAAAGGCAAGACAGGCCCTGGAGAACTGGGAGCCTTGTTATGCTGATGGGCGGGATGTAAATTGCCAACTGCCTCACTGGAGGAGTGCATTGTGTTCCCTAAAACAAGTAAACAACAGAGCTACAGAGCCAAGGCCACTTCCAGTCTAGGGAATATACCTTGGGAAAACTGAAAATCAATAAGAAAGAGCCACCTCCAAATTTAGGGCTGCACTGACTACAAGAACCTCAACTTGGGTACACCTTAAATATCCCAGGAAATATAAAAATGGTTCAAAACATTGTGGTACTTACGTACGATGGAATATCCCTCAGCCATGAAATCAATGTCATAAGACCAGTAGCAGCAAAGTGAGTGGATTCAGGTACGATGATTCTAAGTGAAATAAGTCACACAGAAAAAGAAACTTATCATAAGATATCACTTATGAAGATCCTGTAAACATGGCTACACGTGAATTGAGTTAGGAAAGAGAACAGAGTCTCACATTTAGAAAACACTCTTATGTCTGCATAAAGGGGAAGGAGAGGTGCGGTGATGCATAAAACCAGAGTTTGATATAAGCACAGGGACCGTTTCAAAAACCAACTTTGGAATTGACAAGACCGACACCTTCCTTAGTGAAAGAGACTCAAAACCCCATATTTCCCACAGAGGAATATATCTGACTAGTAAGAATCTTAAAACCTATGTATTGATATGTCTCCATAAGGGAATCAAGTGTGTCTAGAGTGGCATAAACATGGCAGCGAGAATCAGCTCAAACCCACTATAAAAAGGAATTTCAAAAGCAAAACCAAAAAACAGGGAAATTCTTTACAATTCCTTCAGGGTGTCTGAGGAAACCTGGAAAGACCCTATCTACAATGACAGCTGGATGTGGCATAAGGCTGGACACTTGGGACTGAGAGGATTGGTGAGATTGGGTGAGCAAATGCAGACCCTTTCAAGCAATAATGCATGGCCCCCATTCCATGGGTCCCAACTCTCCAGGTTCAAGGGAATATTACTACAGCTATAACATGTACAGGAAACCTGGAGAATGGACACACTGTGAATACGAAAGGTTTCTAAAACTCAATGAATAGTCCCTCTCCTGGTGCTCCAGTTTGACTTTCCAACTGCCTTACTATCAATCTCCCAACTTGGAGAGACAGGCCCTTTAACCTCCTGGTTTGCACAGGTTCCCAATTTGGCAGAGGATGGAAGGGACGAGGGAGAACCCATGAGAGAGTAGCTGTTAGGCATTTGGACGGGCACATGTCACTCTAATTTCCCGGCAGGAAGAAGAATTAACCAAAGTCTCAGCCACCCACCGGGAACCAGTATAGGACATGATCCAAAATTTTGGACTTGTGTTCAGCTCACAAAAAACGAGTTGAGAAATGGAGCTCAGGGGCACAGCAATTCACAAACTGGCAGAGTGATAAAGGACAACTATCGTCCAAAAATCTGTTGAGGGAAGTCAACGAGGCGGACTTGAAAGCGAGGCAAAATAGCAGGAAACAGATTTCAAGAGGTACCTTGGAATCGCCTGTAAAGCACAGGAAGAGGGGCACAACTTGGACAATGGTCCACTTGGCCAAAAAGGGCGTATGCGTTTTCTCCTGAATATATTCAGGAGAAAACGCATACGCCCTTTTTGGCCAAGGAAGCAAGCGGGCAATGCAAATCTGCACTACAAAGAAGTATCACTTCCCACCGGTCAAAAGGGACATCCACAAAATGTGTAAAAACCAGAAAGGCAAGACAGGCCCTGGAGAACTGGGAGCCTTGTTATGCTGATGGGCGGGATGTAAATTGCCAACTGCCTCACTGGAGGAGTGCATTGTGTTCCCTAAAACAAGTAAACAACAGAGCTACAGAGCCAAGGCCACTTCCAGTCTAGGGAATATACCTTGGGAAAACTGAAAATCAATAAGAAAGAGCCACCTCCAAATTTAGGGCTGCACTGACTACAAGAACCTCAACTTGGGTACACCTTAAATATCCCAGGAAATATAAAAATGGTTCAAAACATTGTGGTACTTACGTACGATGGAATATCCCTCAGCCATGAAATCAATGTCATAAGACCAGTAGCAGCAAAGTGAGTGGATTCAGGTACGATGATTCTAAGTGAAATAAGTCACACAGAAAAAGAAACTTATCATAAGATATCACTTATGAAGATCCTGTAAACATGGCTACACGTGAATTGAGTTAGGAAAGAGAACAGAGTCTCACATTTAGAAAACACTCTTATGCCTGCATAAAGGGGAAGGAGAGGTGGGGTGATGCATAAAACCAGAGTTTGATATAAGCACAGGGAACGTTTCAAAAACCAACTTTGGAATTGACAAGACCGACACCTTCCTTAGTGAAAGAGACTCAAAACCCCATATTTCCCACAGAGGAATATATCTGACTAGTAAGAATCTTAAAACCTATGTATTGATATGTCTCCATAAGGGAATCAAGTGTGTCTAGAGTGGCATAAACATGGCAGCGAGAATCAGCTCAAACCCACTATAAAAAGGAATTTCAAAAGCAAAACCAAAAAACAGGGAAATTCTTTACAATTCCTTCAGGGTGTCTGAGGAAACCTGGAAAGACCCTATCTACAATGACAGCTGGATGTGGCATAAGGCTGGACACTTGGGACTGAGAGGATTGGTGAGATTGGGTGAGCAAATGCAGACCCTTTCAAGCAATAATGCATGGCCCCCATTCCATGGGTCCCAACTCTCCAGGTTCAAGGGAATATTACTACAGCTATAACATGTACAGGAAACCTGGAGAATGGACACACTGTGAATACGAAAGGTTTCTAAAACTCAATGAATAGTCCCTCTCCTGGTGCTCCAGTTTGACTTTCCAACTGCCTTACTATCAATCTCCCAACTTGGAGAGACAGGCCCTTTAACCTCCTGGTTTGCACAGGTTCCCAATTTGCCAGAGGATGGAAGGAACGAGGGAGAACCCATGAGAGAGTAGCTGTTAGGCATTTGGACGGGCACATGTCACTCTAATTTCCCGGCAGGAAGAAGAATTAACCAAAGTCTCAGCCACCCACCGGGAACCAGTATAGGACATGATCCAAAATTTTGGACTTGTGTTCAGCTCACAAAAAACGAGTTGAGAAATGGAGCTCAGGGGCACAGCAATTCACAAACTGGCAGAGTGATAAAGGACAACTATCGTCCAAAAATCTGTTGAGGGAAGTCAACGAGGCGGACTTGAAAGCGAGGCAAAATAGCAGGAAACAGATTTCAAGAGGTACCTTGGAATCGCCTGTAAAGCACAGGAAGAGGGGCACAACTTGGACAATGGTGCACTTGGCCAAAAAGGGCGTATGCGTTTTCTCCTGAATATATTCAGGAGAAAACGCATACGCCCTTTTTGGCCAAGGAAGCAAGCGGGCAATGCAAATCTGCACTACAAAGAAGTATCACTTCCCACCGGTCAAAAGGGACATCCACAAAATGTGTAAAAACCAGAAAGGCAAGACAGGCCCTGGAGAACTGGGAGCCTTGTTATGCTGATGGGCGGGATGTAAATTGCCAACTGCCTCACTGGAGGAGTGCATTGTGTTCCCTAAAACAAGTAAACAACAGAGCTACAGAGCCAAGGCCACTTCCAGTCTAGGGAATATACCTTGGGAAAACTGAAAATCAATAAGAAAGAGCCACCTCCAAATTTAGGGCTGCACTGACTACAAGAACCTCAACTTGGGTACACCTTAAATATCCCAGGAAATATAAAAATGGTTCAAAACATTGTGGTACTTACGTACGATGGAATATCCCTCAGCCATGAAATCAATGTCATAAGACCAGTAGCAGCAAAGTGAGTGGATCCAGGTACAATGATTCTAAGTGAAATAAGTCACACAGAAAAAGAAACTTATCATAAGATATCACTTATGAAGATCCTGTAAACATGGCTACACGTGAATTGAGTTAGGAAAGAGAACAGAGTCTCACATTTAGAAAACACTCTTATGCCTGCATAAAGGGGAAGGAGAGGTGGGGTGATGCATAAAACCAGAGTTTGATATAAGCACAGGGACCGTTTCAAAAACCAACTTTGGAATTGACAAGACCGACTCCTTCCTTAGTGAAAGAGACTCAAAACCCCATATTTCCCACAGAGGAATATATCTGACTAGTAAGAATCTTAAAACCTATGTATTGATATGTCTCCATAAGGGAATCAAGTGTGTCTAGAGTGGCATAAACATGGCAGCGAGAATCAGCTCAAACCCACGATAAAAAGGAATTTCAAAAGCAAAACCAAAAAACAGGGAAATTCTTTACAATTCCTTCAGGGTGTCTGAGGAAACCTGGAAAGACCCTATCTACAATGACAGCTGGATGTGGCATAAGGCTGGACACTTGGGACTGAGAGGATTGGTGAGATTGGGTGAGCAAATGCAGACCCTTTCAAGCAATAATGCATGGCCCCCATTCCATGGGTCCCAACTCTCCATGTTCAAGTGAATATTACTACAGCTATAACATGTACAGGAAACCTAGAGAATGGACACACTGTGAATACGAAAGGTTTCTAAAACTCAACGAATAGTCCCTCTCCTGGTGCTCCAGTTTGACTTTCCAACTGCCTTACTATCAATCTCCCAACTTGGAGAGACAGGCCCTTTAACCTCCTGGTTTGCACAGGTTCCCAATTTGCCAGAGGATGGAAGGGACGAGGGAGAACCCATGAGAGAGTAGCTGTTAGGCATTTGGATGGGCACATGTCACTCTAATTTCCCGGCAGGAAGAAGAATTAACCAAAGTCTCAGCCACCCACCGGGAACCAGTATAGGACATGATCCAAAATTTTGGACTTGCGTTCAGCTCACAAAAAACGAGTTGAGAAATGGAGCTCAGGGGCACAGCAATTCACAAACTGGCAGAGTGATAAAGGACAACTATCGTCCAAAAATCTGTTGAGGGAAGTCAACGAGGCGGACTTGAAAGCGAGGCAAAATAGCAGGAAACAGATTTCAAGAGGTACCTTGGAATCGCCTGTAAAGCACAGGAAGAGGGGCACAACTTGGACAATGGTGCACTTGGCCAAAAAGGGCGTATGCGTTTTCTCCTGAATATATTCAGGAGAAAACGCATACGCCCTTTTTGGCCAAGCAAGCAAGCGGGCAATGCAAATCTGCACTGCAAAGAAGTATCACTTCCCACCGGTCAAAAGGGACATCCACAAAATGTGTAAAAACCAGAAAGGCAAGACAGGCCCTGGAGAACTGGGAGCCTTGTTATGCTGATGGGCGGGATGTAAATTGCCAACTGCCTCACTGGAGGAGTGCATTGTGTTCCCTAAAACAAGTAAACAACAGAGCTACAGAGCCAAGGCCACTTCCAGTCTAGGGAATATACCTTGGGAAAACTGAAAATCAATAAGAAAGAGCCACCTCCAAATTTAGGGCTGCGCTGACTACAAGAACCTCAACTTGGGTACACCTTAAATATCCCAGGAAATATAAAAATGGTTCAAAACATTGTGGTACTTACGTACGATGGAATATCCCTCAGCCATGAAATCAATGTCATAAGACCAGTAGCAGCAAAGTGAGTGGATTCAGGTACGATGATTCTAAGTGAAATAAGTCACACAGAAAAAGAAACTTATCATAAGATATCACTTATGAAGATCCTGTAAACATGGCTACACGTGAACTGAGTTAGGAAAGAGAACAGAGTCTCACATTTAGAAAACACTCTTATGCCTGCATAAAGGGGATGGAGAGGTCGGGTGATGCATAAAACCAGAGTTTGATATAAGCACAGGGACCGTTCCAAAAACCAACTTTGGAATAGACAAGACCTACACCTTCCTCAGTGAAAGAGACTCAAAACCCCATATTTCCCGCAGAGGAATATATCTGACTAGTAAGAATCTTAAAACCTATGTATTGATATGACTCCATAAGGGAATCAAGTGTGTCTAGAGTGGCATAAACATGGCAGCGAGAATCAGCTCAAACCCACTATAAAAAGGAATTTCAAAAGCAAAACCAAAAAACAGGGAAATTCTTTACAATTCCTTCAGGGTGTCTGAGGAAACCTGGAAAGACCCTATCTACAATGACAGCTGGATGTGGCATAAGGCTGGACACTTGGGACTGAGAGGATTGGTGAGATTGGGTGAGCAAATGCAGACCCTTTCAAGCAATAATGCATGGCCCCCATTCCATGGGTCCCAACTCTCCAGGTTCAAGGGAATATTACTACAGCTATAACATGTACAGGAAACCTAGAGAATGTACACACTGTGAATACGAAAGGTTTCTAAAACTCAATGAATAGTCCCTCTCCTGGTGCTCCAGTTTGACTTTCCAACTGCCTTACTATCAATCTCCCAACTTGGAGAGACAGGCCCTTTAACCTCCTGGTTTGCACAGGTTCCCAATTTGCCAGAGGATGGAAGGGACGAGGGAGAACCCATGAGAGAGTAGCTGTTAGGCATTTGGATGGGCACATGTCACTCTAATTTCCCGGCAGGAAGAAGAATTAACCAAAGTCTCAGCCACCCACCGGGAACCAGTATAGGACATGATCCAAAATTTTGGACTTGCGTTCAGCTCACAAAAAACGAGTTGAGAAATGGAGCTCAGGGGCACAGCAATTCACAAACTGGCAGAGTGATAAAGGACAACTATCGTCCAAAAATTTGTTGAGGGAAGTCAACGAGGCGGACTTGAAAGTGAGGCAAAATAGCAGGAAACAGATTTCAAGAGGTACCTTGGAATCGCCTGTAAAGCACAGGAAGAGGGGCACAACTTGGACAATGGTGCACTTGGCCAAAAAGGGCGTATGCGTTTTCTCCTGAATATATTCAGGAGAAAACGCATACGCCCTTTTTGGCCAAGCAAGCAAGCGGGCAATGCAAATCTGCACTACAAAGAAGTATCACTTCCCACCGGTCAAAAGGGACATCCACAAAATGTGTAAAAACCAGAAAGGCAAGACAGGCCCTGGAGAACTGGGAGCCTTGTTATGCTGATGGGCGGGATGTAAATTGCCAACTGCCTCACTGGAGGAGTGCATTGTGTTCCCTAAAACAAGTAAACAACAGAGCTACAGAGCCAAGGCCACTTCCAGTCTAGGGAATATACCTTGGGAAAACTGAAAATCAATAAGAAAGAGCCACCTCCAAATTTAGGGCTGCACTGACTACAAGAACCTCAACTTGGGTACACCTTAAATATCCCAGGAAATATAAAAATGGTTCAAAACATTGTGGTACTTACGTACGATGGAATATCCCTCAGCCATGAAATCAATGTCATAAGACCAGTAGCAGCAAAGTGAGTGGATTCAGGTACGATGATTCTAAGTGAAATAAGTCACACAGAAAAAGAAACTTATCATAAGATATCACTTATGAAGATCCTGTAAACATGGCTACACGTGAATTGAGTTAGGAAAGAGAACAGAGTCTCACATTTAGAAAACACTCTTATGCCTGCATAAAGGGGAAGGAGAGGTGGGGTGATGCATAAAACCAGAGTTTGATATAAGCACAGGGACCGTTTCAAAAACCAACTTTGGAATTGACAAGACCGACACCTTCCTTAGTGAAAGAGACTCAAAACCCCATATTTCCCACAGAGGAATATATCTGACTAGTAAGAATCTTAAAACCTATGTATTGATATGTCTCCATAAGGGAATCAAGTGTGTCTAGAGTGGCATAAACATGGCAGCGAGAATCAGCTCAAACCCACGATAAAAAGGAATTTCAAAAGCAAAACCAAAAAACAGGGAAATTCTTTACAATTCCTTCAGGGTGTCTGAGGAAACCTGGAAAGACCCTATCTACAATGACAGCTGGATGTGGCATAAGGCTGGACACTTGGGACTGAGAGGATTGGTGAGATTGGGTGAGCAAATGCAGACCCTTTCAAGCAATAATGCATGGCCCCCATTCCATGGGTCCCAACTCTCCATGTTCAAGTGAATATTACTACAGCTATAACATGTACAGGAAACCTAGAGAATGGACACACTGTGAATACGAAAGCTTTCTAAAACTCAACGAATAGTCCCTCTCCTGGTGCTCCAGTTTGACTTTCCAACTGCCTTACTATCAATCTCCCAACTTGGAGAGACAGGCCCTTTAACCTCCTGGTTTGCACAGGTTCCCAATTTGCCAGAGGATGGAAGGGATGAGGGAGAACCCATGAGAGAGTAGCTATTAGGCATTTGGATGGGCACATGTCACTCTAATTTCCCGGCAGGAAGAAGAATTAACCAAAGTCTCAGCCACCCACCGGGAACCAGTATAGGACATGATCCAAAATTTTGGACTTGCGTTCAGCTCACAAAAAACGAGTTGAGAAATGGAGCTCAGGGGCACAGCAATTCACAAACTGGCAGAGTGATAAAGGACAACTATCGTCCAAAAATCTGTTGAGGGAAGTCAATGAGGCGGACTTGAAAGCGAGGCAAAATAGCAGGAAACAGATTTCAAGAGGTACCTTGGAATCGCCTGTAAAGCACAGGAAGAGGGGCACAACTTGGACAATGGTGCACTTGGCCAAAAAGGGCGTATGCGTTTTCTCCTGAATATATTCAGCAGAAAACGCATACGCCCTTTTTGGCCAAGCAAGCAAGCGGGCAATGCAAATCTGCACTACAAAGAAGTATCACTTCCCACCGGTCAAAAGGGACATCCACAAAATGTGTAAAAACCAGAAAGGCAAGACAGGCCCTGGAGAACTGGGAGCCTTGTTATGCTGATGGGCGGGATGTAAATTGCCAACTGCCTCACTGGAGGAGTGCATTGTGTTCCCTAAAACAAGTAAACAACAGAGCTACAGAGCCAAGGCCACTTCCAGTCTAGGGAATATACCTTGGGAAAACTGAAAATCAATAAGAAAGAGCCACCTCCAAATTTAGGGCTGCGCTGACTACAAGAACCTCAACTTGGGTACACCTTAAATATCCCAGGAAATATAAAAATGGTTCAAAACATTGTGGTACTTACGTACGATGGAATATCCCTCAGCCATGAAATCAATGTCATAAGACCAGTAGCAGCAAAGTGAGTGGATTCAGGTACGATGATTCTAAGTGAAATAAGTCACACAGAAAAAGAAACTTATCATAAGATATCACTTATGAAGATCCTGTAAACATGGCTACACGTGAACTGAGTTAGGAAAGAGAACAGAGTCTCACATTTAGAAAACACTCTTATGCCTGCATAAAGGGGATGGAGAGGTCGGGTGATGCATAAAACCAGAGTTTGATATAAGCACAGGGACCGTTCCAAAAACCAACTTTGGAATAGACAAGACCTACACCTTCCTCAGTGAAAGAGACTCAAAACCCCATATTTCCCGCAGAGGAATATATCTGACTAGTAAGAATCTTAAAACCTATGTATTGATATGATTCCATAAGGGAATCAAGTGTGTCTAGAGTGGCATAAACATGGCAGCGAGAATCAGCTCAAACCCACTATAAAAAGGAATTTCAAAAGCAAAACCAAAAAACAGGGAAATTCTTTACAATTCCTTCAGGGTGTCTGAGGAAACCTGGAAAGACCCTATCTACAATGACAGCTGGATGTGGCATAAGGCTGGACACTTGGGACTGAGAGGATTGGTGAGATTGGGTGAGCAAATGCAGACCCTTTCAAGCAATAATGCATGGCCCCCATTCCATGGGTCCCAACTCTCCAGGTTCAAGGGAATATTACTACAGCTATAACATGTACAGGAAACCTAGAGAATGTACACACTGTGAATACGAAAGGTTTCTAAAACTCAATGAATAGTCCCTCTCCTGGTGCTCCAGTTTGACTTTCCAACTGCCTTACTATCAATCTCCCAACTTGGAGAGACAGGCCCTTTAACCTCCTGGTTTGCACAGGTTCCCAATTTGCCAGAGGATGGAAGGGACGAGGGAGAACCCATGAGAGAGTAGCTGTTAGGCATTTGGACGGGCACATGTCACTCTAATTTCCCGGCAGGAAGAAGAATTAACCAAAGTCTCAGCCACCCACCGGGAACCAGTATAGGACATGATCCAAAATTTTGGACTTGTGTTCAGCTCACAAAAAACGAGTTGAGAAATGGAGCTCAGGGGCACAGCAATTCACAAACTGGCAGAGTGATAAAGGACAACTATCGTCCAAAAATCTGTTGAGGGAAGTCAACGAGGCGGACTTGAAAGCGAGGCAAAATAGCAGGAAACAGATTTCAAGAGGTACCTTGGAATCGCCTGTAAAGCACAGGAAGAGGGGCACAACTTGGACAATGGTGCACTTGGCCAAAAAGGGCGTATGCGTTTTCTCCTGAATATATTCAGGAGAAAACGCATACGCCCTTTTTGGCCAAGGAAGCAAGCGGGCAATGCAAATCTGCACTACAAAGAAGTATCACTTCCCACCGGTCAAAAGGGACATCCACAAAATGTGTAAAAACCAGAAAGGCAAGACAGGCCCTGGAGAACTGGGAGCCTTGTTATGCTGATGGGCGGGATGTAAATTGCCAACTGCCTCACTGGAGGAGTGCATTGTGTTCCCTAAAACAAGTAAACAACAGAGCTACAGAGCCAAGGCCACTTCCAGTCTAGGGAATATACCTTGGGAAAACTGAAAATCAATAAGAAAGAGCCACCTCCAAATTTAGGGCTGCACTGACTACAAGAACCTCAACTTGGGTACACCTTAAATATCCCAGGAAATATAAAAATGGTTCAAAACATTGTGGTACTTACGTACGATGGAATATCCCTCAGCCATGAAATCAATGTCATAAGACCAGTAGCAGCAAAGTGAGTGGATCCAGGTACAATGATTCTAAGTGAAATAAGTCACACAGAAAAAGAAACTTATCATAAGATATCACTTATGAAGATCCTGTAAACATGGCTACACGTGAATTGAGTTAGGAAAGAGAACAGAGTCTCACATTTAGAAAACACTCTTATGCCTGCATAAAGGGGAAGGAGAGGTGGGGTGATGCATAAAACCAGAGTTTGATATAAGCACAGGGACCGTTTCAAAAACCAACTTTGGAATTGACAAGACCGACTCCTTCCTTAGTGAAAGAGACTCAAAACCCCATATTTCCCACAGAGGAATATATCTGACTAGTAAGAATCTTAAAACCTATGTATTGATATGTCTCCATAAGGGAATCAAGTGTGTCTAGAGTGGCATAAACATGGCAGCGAGAATCAGCTCAAACCCACGATAAAAAGGAATTTCAAAAGCAAAACCAAAAAACAGGGAAATTCTTTACAATTCCTTCAGGGTGTCTGAGGAAACCTGGAAAGACCCTATCTACAATGACAGCTGGATGTGGCATAAGGCTGGACACTTGGGACTGAGAGGATTGGTGAGATTGGGTGAGCAAATGCAGACCCTTTCAAGCAATAATGCATGGCCCCCATTCCATGGGTCCCAACTCTCCATGTTCAAGTGAATATTACTACAGCTATAACATGTACAGGAAACCTAGAGAATGGACACACTGTGAATACGAAAGGTTTCTAAAACTCAACGAATAGTCCCTCTCCTGGTGCTCCAGTTTGACTTTCCAACTGCCTTACTATCAATCTCCCAACTTGGAGAGACAGGCCCTTTAACCTCCTGGTTTGCACAGGTTCCCAATTTGCCAGAGGATGGAAGGGACGAGGGAGAACCCATGAGAGAGTAGCTGTTAGGCATTTGGATGGGCACATGTCACTCTAATTTCCCGGCAGGAAGAAGAATTAACCAAAGTCTCAGCCACCCACCGGGAACCAGTATAGGACATGATCCAAAATTTTGGACTTGCGTTCAGCTCACAAAAAACGAGTTGAGAAATGGAGCTCAGGGGCACAGCAATTCACAAACTGGCAGAGTGATAAAGGACAACTATCGTCCAAAAATCTGTTGAGGGAAGTCAACGAGGCGGACTTGAAAGCGAGGCAAAATAGCAGGAAACAGATTTCAAGAGGTACCTTGGAATCGCCTGTAAAGCACAGGAAGAGGGGCACAACTTGGACAATGGTGCACTTGGCCAAAAAGGGCGTATGCGTTTTCTCCTGAATATATTCAGGAGAAAACGCATACGCCCTTTTTGGCCAAGCAAGCAAGCGGGCAATGCAAATCTGCACTGCAAAGAAGTATCACTTCCCACCGGTCAAAAGGGACATCCACAAAATGTGTAAAAACCAGAAAGGCAAGACAGGCCCTGGAGAACTGGGAGCCTTGTTATGCTGATGGGCGGGATGTAAATTGCCAACTGCCTCACTGGAGGAGTGCATTGTGTTCCCTAAAACAAGTAAACAACAGAGCTACAGAGCCAAGGCCACTTCCAGTCTAGGGAATATACCTTGGGAAAACTGAAAATCAATAAGAAAGAGCCACCTCCAAATTTAGGGCTGCGCTGACTACAAGAACCTCAACTTGGGTACACCTTAAATATCCCAGGAAATATAAAAATGGTTCAAAACATTGTGGTACTTACGTACGATGGAATATCCCTCAGCCATGAAATCAATGTCATAAGACCAGTAGCAGCAAAGTGAGTGGATTCAGGTACGATGATTCTAAGTGAAATAAGTCACACAGAAAAAGAAACTTATCATAAGATATCACTTATGAAGATCCTGTAAACATGGCTACACGTGAACTGAGTTAGGAAAGAGAACAGAGTCTCACATTTAGAAAACACTCTTATGCCTGCATAAAGGGGATGGAGAGGTCGGGTGATGCATAAAACCAGAGTTTGATATAAGCACAGGGACCGTTCCAAAAACCAACTTTGGAATAGACAAGACCTACACCTTCCTCAGTGAAAGAGACTCAAAACCCCATATTTCCCGCAGAGGAATATATCTGACTAGTAAGAATCTTAAAACCTATGTATTGATATGACTCCATAAGGGAATCAAGTGTGTCTAGAGTGGCATAAACATGGCAGCGAGAATCAGCTCAAACCCACTATAAAAAGGAATTTCAAAAGCAAAACCAAAAAACAGGGAAATTCTTTACAATTCCTTCAGGGTGTCTGAGGAAACCTGGAAAGACCCTATCTACAATGACAGCTGGATGTGGCATAAGGCTGGACACTTGGGACTGAGAGGATTGGTGAGATTGGGTGAGCAAATGCAGACCCTTTCAAGCAATAATGCATGGCCCCCATTCCATGGGTCCCAACTCTCCAGGTTCAAGGGAATATTACTACAGCTATAACATGTACAGGAAACCTAGAGAATGTACACACTGTGAATACGAAAGGTTTCTAAAACTCAATGAATAGTCCCTCTCCTGGTGCTCCAGTTTGACTTTCCAACTGCCTTACTATCAATCTCCCAACTTGGAGAGACAGGCCCTTTAACCTCCTGGTTTGCACAGGTTCCCAATTTGCCAGAGGATGGAAGGGACGAGGGAGAACCCATGAGAGAGTAGCTGTTAGGCATTTGGATGGGCACATGTCACTCTAATTTCCCGGCAGGAAGAAGAATTAACCAAAGTCTCAGCCACCCACCGGGAACCAGTATAGGACATGATCCAAAATTTTGGACTTGCGTTCAGCTCACAAAAAACGAGTTGAGAAATGGAGCTCAGGGGCACAGCAATTCACAAACTGGCAGAGTGATAAAGGACAACTATCGTCCAAAAATTTGTTGAGGGAAGTCAACGAGGCGGACTTGAAAGTGAGGCAAAATAGCAGGAAACAGATTTCAAGAGGTACCTTGGAATCGCCTGTAAAGCACAGGAAGAGGGGCACAACTTGGACAATGGTGCACTTGGCCAAAAAGGGCGTATGCGTTTTCTCCTGAATATATTCAGGAGAAAACGCATACGCCCTTTTTGGCCAAGCAAGCAAGCGGGCAATGCAAATCTGCACTACAAAGAAGTATCACTTCCCACCGGTCAAAAGGGACATCCACAAAATGTGTAAAAACCAGAAAGGCAAGACAGGCCCTGGAGAACTGGGAGCCTTGTTATGCTGATGGGCGGGATGTAAATTGCCAACTGCCTCACTGGAGGAGTGCATTGTGTTCCCTAAAACAAGTAAACAACAGAGCTACAGAGCCAAGGCCACTTCCAGTCTAGGGAATATACCTTGGGAAAACTGAAAATCAATAAGAAAGAGCCACCTCCAAATTTAGGGCTGCACTGACTACAAGAACCTCAACTTGGGTACACCTTAAATATCCCAGGAAATATAAAAATGGTTCAAAACATTGTGGTACTTACGTACGATGGAATATCCCTCAGCCATGAAATCAATGTCATAAGACCAGTAGCAGCAAAGTGAGTGGATTCAGGTACGATGATTCTAAGTGAAATAAGTCACACAGAAAAAGAAACTTATCATAAGATATCACTTATGAAGATCCTGTAAACATGGCTACACGTGAATTGAGTTAGGAAAGAGAACAGAGTCTCACATTTAGAAAACACTCTTATGCCTGCATAAAGGGGAAGGAGAGGTGGGGTGATGCATAAAACCAGAGTTTGATATAAGCACAGGGACCGTTTCAAAAACCAACTTTGGAATTGACAAGACCGACACCTTCCTTAGTGAAAGAGACTCAAAACCCCATATTTCCCACAGAGGAATATATCTGACTAGTAAGAATCTTAAAACCTATGTATTGATATGTCTCCATAAGGGAATCAAGTGTGTCTAGAGTGGCATAAACATGGCAGCGAGAATCAGCTCAAACCCACGATAAAAAGGAATTTCAAAAGCAAAACCAAAAAACAGGGAAATTCTTTACAATTCCTTCAGGGTGTCTGAGGAAACCTGGAAAGACCCTATCTACAATGACAGCTGGATGTGGCATAAGGCTGGACACTTGGGACTGAGAGGATTGGTGAGATTGGGTGAGCAAATGCAGACCCTTTCAAGCAATAATGCATGGCCCCCATTCCATGGGTCCCAACTCTCCATGTTCAAGTGAATATTACTACAGCTATAACATGTACAGGAAACCTAGAGAATGGACACACTGTGAATACGAAAGCTTTCTAAAACTCAACGAATAGTCCCTCTCCTGGTGCTCCAGTTTGACTTTCCAACTGCCTTACTATCAATCTCCCAACTTGGAGAGACAGGCCCTTTAACCTCCTGGTTTGCACAGGTTCCCAATTTGCCAGAGGATGGAAGGGATGAGGGAGAACCCATGAGAGAGTAGCTATTAGGCATTTGGATGGGCACATGTCACTCTAATTTCCCGGCAGGAAGAAGAATTAACCAAAGTCTCAGCCACCCACCGGGAACCAGTATAGGACATGATCCAAAATTTTGGACTTGCGTTCAGCTCACAAAAAACGAGTTGAGAAATGGAGCTCAGGGGCACAGCAATTCACAAACTGGCAGAGTGATAAAGGACAACTATCGTCCAAAAATCTGTTGAGGGAAGTCAATGAGGCGGACTTGAAAGCGAGGCAAAATAGCAGGAAACAGATTTCAAGAGGTACCTTGGAATCGCCTGTAAAGCACAGGAAGAGGGGCACAACTTGGACAATGGTGCACTTGGCCAAAAAGGGCGTATGCGTTTTCTCCTGAATATATTCAGCAGAAAACGCATACGCCCTTTTTGGCCAAGCAAGCAAGCGGGCAATGCAAATCTGCACTACAAAGAAGTATCACTTCCCACCGGTCAAAAGGGACATCCACAAAATGTGTAAAAACCAGAAAGGCAAGACAGGCCCTGGAGAACTGGGAGCCTTGTTATGCTGATGGGCGGGATGTAAATTGCCAACTGCCTCACTGGAGGAGTGCATTGTGTTCCCTAAAACAAGTAAACAACAGAGCTACAGAGCCAAGGCCACTTCCAGTCTAGGGAATATACCTTGGGAAAACTGAAAATCAATAAGAAAGAGCCACCTCCAAATTTAGGGCTGCGCTGACTACAAGAACCTCAACTTGGGTACACCTTAAATATCCCAGGAAATATAAAAATGGTTCAAAACATTGTGGTACTTACGTACGATGGAATATCCCTCAGCCATGAAATCAATGTCATAAGACCAGTAGCAGCAAAGTGAGTGGATTCAGGTACGATGATTCTAAGTGAAATAAGTCACACAGAAAAAGAAACTTATCATAAGATATCACTTATGAAGATCCTGTAAACATGGCTACACGTGAACTGAGTTAGGAAAGAGAACAGAGTCTCACATTTAGAAAACACTCTTATGCTGCATAAAGGGGATGGAGAGGTCGGGTGATGCATAAAACCAGAGTTTGATATAAGCACAGGGACCGTTCCAAAACCAACTTTGGAATAGACAAGACCTACACCTTCCTCAGTGAAAGAGACTCAAAACCCCATATTTCCCGCAGAGGAATATATCTGACTAGTAAGAATCTTAAAACCTATGTATTGATATGATTCCATAAGGGAATCAAGTGTGTCTAGAGTGGCATAAACATGCAGCGAGAATCAGCTCAAACCCACTATAAAAAGGAATTTCAAAAGCAAAACCAAAAAACAGGGAAATTCTTTACAATTCCTTCAGGGTGTCTGAGGAACCTGGAAAGACCCTATCTACAATGACAGCTGGATGTGGCATAAGGCTGGACACTTGGGACTGAGAGGATTGGTGAGATTGGGTGAGCAAATGCAGACCCTTTCAAGCAATAATGCATGGCCCCCATTCCATGGGTCCCAACTCTCCAGGTTCAAGGGAAATATTACTACAGCTATAACATGTACAGGAAACCTAGAGAATGTACACACTGTGAATACGAAAGGTTTCTAAAACTCAATGAATAGTCCCTCTCCTGGTGCTCCAGTTTGACTTTCCAACTGCCTTACTATCAATCTCCCAACTTGGAGAGACAGGCCCTTTAACCTCCTGGTTTGCACAGGTTCCCAATTTGCCAGAGGATGGAAGGGACGAGGGAGAACCCATGAGAGAGTAGCTGTTAGGCATTTGGACGGGCCACATGTCACTCTAATTTCCCGGCAGGAAGAAGAATTAACCAAAGTCTCAGCCACCCACCGGGAACCAGTATAGGACATGATCCAAAATTTTGGACTTGTGTTCAGCTCACAAAAAACGAGTTGAGAAATGGAGCTCAGGGGCACAGCAATTCACAAACTGGCAGAGTGATAAAGGACAACTATCGTCCAAAAATCTGTTGAGGGAAGTCAACGAGGCGGACTTGAAAGCGAGGCAAAATAGCAGGAAACAGATTTCAAGAGGTACCTTGGAATCGCCTGTAAAGCACAGGAAGAGGGGCACAACTTGGACAATGGTGCACTTGGCCAAAAAGGGCGTATGCGTTTTCTCCTGAATATATTCAGGAGAAAAACGCATACGCCCTTTTTGGCCAAGCAAGCAAGCGGGCAATGCAAATCTGCACTACAAAGAAGTATCACTTCCCACCGGTCAAAAGGGACATCCACAAATGTGTAAAAACCAGAAAGGCAAGACAGGCCCTGGGGAACTGGGAGCCTTGTTATGCAGATGGGCGGGATGTAAATTGCCAACTGCCTCACTGGAGGAGTGCATTGTGTTCCCTAAAACAAGTAAACAACAGAGCTACAGAGCCAAGTCCACTTCCAGTCTAGGGAATATACCTTGGGAAAACTGAAAATCAATAAGAAAGAGCCACCTCCAAATTTAGGGCTGCACTGACTACAAGAACCTCAACTTGGTACACCTTAAATATCCCAGGAAATATAAAAATGGTTCAAAACATTGTGGTACTTACGTACGATGGAATATCCCTCAGCCATGAAATCAATGTCATAAGACCAGTAGCAGCAAAGTGAGTGGATTCAGGTACGATGATTCTAAGTGAAATAAGTCACACAGAAAAAGAAACTTATCATAAGATATCACTTATGAAGATCCTGTAAACATGGCTACACGTGAATTGAGTTAGGAAAGAGAACAGAGTCTCACATTTAGAAAACACTCTTATGCCTGCATAAAGGGGAAGGAGAGGTGGGGTGATGCATAAAACCAGAGTTTGATATAAGCACAGGGACCGTTTCAAAAACCAACTTTGGAATTGACAAGACCGACACCTTCCTTAGTGAAAGAGACTCAAAACCCCATATTTCCCACAGAGGAATATATCTGACTAGTAAGAATCTTAAAACCTATGTATTGATATGTCTCCATAAGGGAATCAAGTGTGTCTAGAAGTGGCATAAAACATGGCAGCGAGAATCAGCTCAAACCCACTATAAAAAGGAATTTCAAAAGCAAAACCAAAAAACAGGGAAATTCTTTACAATTCCTTCAGGGTGTCTGAGGAAACCTGGAAAGACCCTATCTACAATGACAGTTGGATGTGGCATAAGGCTGGACACTTGGGACTGAGAGGATTGGTGAGATTGGGTGAGCAAATGCAGACCCTTTCAAGCAATAATGCATGGCCCCCATTCCATGGGTCCCAACTCTCCAGGTTCAAGGGAATATTACTACAGCTATAACATGTACAGGAACCTAGAGAATGGACACACTGTGAATACGAAAGGTTTCTAAAACTCAACGAATAGTCCCTCTCCTGGTGCTCCAGTTTGACTTTCCAACTGCCTTACTATCAATCTCCCAACTTGGAGAGACAGGCCCTTTAACCTCCTGGTTTGCACAGGTTCCCAATTTGCCAGAGGATGGAAGGGACGAGGGAGAACCCATGAGAGAGTAGCTGTTAGGCATTTGGACGGGCACATGTCACTCTAATTTCCCGGCAGGAAGAAGAATTAACCAAAGTCTCAGCCACCCACCGGGAACCAGTATAGGACATGATCCAAATTTTGGACTTGCGTTCAGCTCACAAAAAACGAGTTGAGAAATGGAGCTCAGGGGCACAGCAATTCACAAACTGGCAGAGTGATAAAGGACAACTATCGTCCAAAAATCTGTTGAGGGAAGTCAACGAGGCGGACTTGAAAGCGAGGCAAAATAGCAGGAAACAGATTTCAAGAGGTACCTTGGAATCGCCTGTAAAGCACAGGAAGAGGGGCACAACTTGGACAATGGTGCACTTGGCCAAAAAGGGCGTATGCGTTTTCTCCTGAATATACTCAGGAGAAAACGCATACGCCCTTTTTGGCCAAGCAAGCAAGCGGGCAATGCAAATCTGCACTACAAAGAAGTATCACTTCCCACCGGTCAAAAGGGACATCCACAAAATGTGTAAAAACCAGAAAGGCAAGACAGGCCCTGGAGAACTGGGAGCCTTGTTATGCTGATGGGCGGGATGTAAATTGCCAACTGCCTCACTGGAGGAGTGCATTGTGTTCCCTAAAACAAGTAAACAACAGAGCTACAGAGCCAAGGCCACTTCCAGTCTAGGGAATATACCTTGGGAAAACTGAAAATCAATAAGAAAGAGCCACCTCCAAATTTAGGGCTGCACTGACTACAAGAACCTCAACTTGGGTACACCTTAAATATCCCAGGAAATATAAAAATGGTTCAAAACATTGTGGTACTTACGTACGATGGAATATCCCTCAGCCATGAAATCAATGTCATAAGACCAGTAGCAGCAAAGTGAGTGGATTCAGGTACGATGATTCTAAGTGAAATAAGTCACACAGAAAAAGAAACTTATCATAAGATATCACATAGGAAGATCCTGTAAACATGGCTACACGTGAACTGAGTTAGGAAAGAGAACAGAGTCTCACATTTAGAAAACACTCTTATGCCTGCATAAAGGGGAAGGAGAGGTGGGGTGATGCATAAAACCAGAGTTTGATATAAGCACAGGGACCGTTTCAAAAACCAACTTTGGAATAGACAAGACCTACACCTTTCTCAGTGAAAGAGACTCAAAACACCATATTTCCCACAGAGGAATATATCTGACTAGTAAGAATCTTAAAACCTATGTATTGATATGTCTCCATAAGGGAATCAAGTGTGTCTAGAGTGGCATAAACATGGCAGCGAGAATCAGCTCAAACCCACTATAAAAAGGAATTTCAAAAGCAAAACCAAAAAACAGGGAAATTCTTTACAATTCCTTCAGGGTGTCTGAGGAAACCTGGAAAGACCCTATCTACAATGACAGCTGGATGTGGCATAAGGCTGGACACTTGGGACTGAGAGGATTGTGAGATTGGGTGAGCAAATGCAGACCATTTCAAGCAATAATGCATGGCCCCCATTCCATGGGTCCCAACTCTCCATGTTCAAGGGAATATTACTACAGCTATAACATGTACAGGAAACCTAGAGAATGGACACACTGTGAATACGAAAGGTTTCTAAAACTCAACGAATAGTCCCTCTCCTGGTGCTCCAGTTTGACTTTCCAACTGCCTTACTATCAATCTCCCAACTTGGAGAGACAGGCCCTTTAACCTCCTGGTTTGCACAGGTTCCCAATTTGGCAGAGGATGGAAGGGACGAGAGAGAACCCATGAGAGAGTAGCTGTTAGGCATTTGGACGGGCACATGTCACTCTAATTTCCCGGCAGGAAGAAGAATTAACCAAAGGCTCAGCCACCCACCGGGAACCAGTATAGGACAGGATCCAAAATTTTGGACTTGCGTTCAGCTCACAAAAAACGAGTTGAGAAATGGAGCTCAGGGGCACAGCAATTCACAAACTGGCAGAGTGATAAAGGACAACTATCGTCCAAAAATCTGTTGAGGGAAGTCAACGAGGCGGACTTGAAAGCGAGTCAAAATAGCAGGAAACAGATTTCAAGAGGTACCTTGGAATCGCCTGTAAAGCACAGGAAGAGGGGCACAACTTGGACAATGGTGCACTTGGCCAAAAAGGGCGTATGCGTTTTCTCCTGAATATATTCAGGAGAAAACGCATACGCCCTTTTTGGCCAAGCAAGCAAGCGGGCAATGCAAATCTGCACTACAAAGAAGTATCACTTCCCACCGGTCAAAAGGGACATCCACAAAATGTGTAAAAACCAGAAAGGCAAGACAGGCCCTGGAGAACTGGGAGCCTTGTTATGCTGATGGGCGGGATGTAAATTGCCAACTGCCTCACTGGAGGAGTGCATTGTGTTCCCTAAAACAAGTAAACAACAGAGCTACAGAGCCAAGGCCACTTCCAGTCTAGGGAATATACCTTGGGAAAACTGAAAATCAATAAGAAAGAGCCACCTCCAAATTTAGGGCTGCGCTGACTACAAGAACCTCAACTTGGGTACACCTTAAATATCCCAGGAAATATAAAAATGGTTCAAAACATTGTGGTACTTACGTACGATGGAATATCCCTCAGCCATGAAATCAATGTCATAAGACCAGTAGCAGCAAAGTGAGTGGATTCAGGTACGATGATTCTAAGTGAAATAAGTCACACAGAAAAAGAAACTTATCATAAGATATCACTTATGAAGATCCTGTAAACATGGCTACACGTGAACTGAGTTAGGAAAGAGAACAGAGTCTCACATTTAGAAAACACTCTTATGCCTGCATAAAGGGGATGGAGAGGTCGGGTGATGCATAAAACCAGAGTTTGATATAAGCACAGGGACCGTTCCAAAAACCAACTTTGGAATAGACAAGACCTACACCTTCCTCAGTGAAAGAGACTCAAAACCCCATATTTCCCACAGAGGAATATATCTGACTAGTAAGAATCTTAAAACCTATGTATTGATATGTCTCCATAAGGGAATCAAGTGTGTCTAGAGTGGCATAAACATGGCAGCGAGAATCAGCTCAAACCCACTATAAAAAGGAATTTCAAAAGCAAAACCAAAAAACAGTGAAATTCTTTACAATTCCTTCAGGGTGTCTGAGGAAACCTGGAAAGACCCTATCTACAATGACAGCTGGATGTGGCATAAGGCTGGACACTTGGGACTGAGAGGATTGGTGAGATTGGGTGAGCAAATGCAGACCCTTTCAAGCAATAATGCATGGCCCCCATTCCATGGGTCCCAACTCTCCAGGTTCAAGGGAATATTACTACAGCTATAACATGTACAGGAAACCTAGAGAATGGACACACTGTGAATACGAAAGGTTTCTAAAACTCAACGAATAGTCCCTCTCCTGGTGCTCCAGTTTGACTTTCCAACTGCCTTACTATCAATCTCCCAACTTGGAGAGACAGGCCCTTTAACCTCCTGGTTTGCACAGGTTCCCAATTTGCCAGAGGATGGAAGGGACGAGGGAGAACCCATGAGAGAGTAGCTGTTAGGCATTTGGACGGGCACATGTCACTCTAATTTACCGGCAGGAAGAAGAATTAACCAAAGTCTCAGCCACCCAACGGGAACCAGTATAGGACATGATCCAAAATTTTGGACTTGTGTTCAGCTCACAAAAAACGAGTTGAGAAATGGAGCTCAGGGGCACAGCAATTCAGAAACTGGCAGAGTGATAAAGGACAAGTATCGTCCAAAAATCTGTTGAGGGAAGTCAACGAGGCGGACTTGAAAGCGAGGCAAAATAGCAGGAAACAGATTTCAAGAGGTACCTTGGAATCGCCTGTAAAGCACAGGAAGAGGGGCACAACTTGGACAATGGTGCACTTGGCCAAAAAGGGCGTATGCGTTTTCTCCTGAATATATTCAGCAGAAAACGCATACGCCCTTTTTGGCCAAGCAAGCAAGCGGGCAATGCAAATCTGCACTACAAAGAAGTATCACTTCCCACCGGTCAAAAGGGACATCCACAAAATGTGTAAAAACCAGAAAGGCAAGACAGGCCCTGGAGAACTGGGAGCCTTGTTATGCTGATGGGCGGGATGTAAATTGCCAACTGCCTCACTGGAGGAGTGCATTGTGTTCCCTAAAACAAGTAAACAACAGAGCTACAGAGCCAAGGCCACTTCCAGTCTAGGGAATATACCTTGGGAAAACTGAAAATCAATAAGAAAGAGCCACCTCCAAATTTAGGGCTGCACTGACTACAAGAACCTCAACTTGGGTACACCTTAAATATCCCAGGAAATATAAAAATGGTTCAAAACATTGTGGTACTTACGTACGATGGAATATCCCTCAGCCATGAAATCAATGTCATAAGACCAGTAGCAGCAAAGTGAGTGGATTCAGGTACGATGATTCTAAGTGAAATAAGTCACACAGAAAAAGAAACTTATCATAAGATATCACTTAGGAAGATCCTGTAAACATGGCTACACGTGAACTGAGTTAGGAAAGAGAACAGAGTCTCACATTTAGAAAACACTCTTATGCCTGCATAAAGGGGAAGGAGAGGTGGGGTGATGCATAAAACCAGAGTTTGATATAAGCACAGGGACCGTTTCAAAAACCAACTTTGGAATTGACAAGACCGACACCTTCCTTAGTGAAAGAGACTCAAAACCCCATATTTCCCACAGAGGAATATATCTGACTAGTAAGAATCTTAAAACCTATGTATTGATATGTCTCCATAAGGGAATCAAGTGTGTCTAGAGTGGCATAAACATGGCAGCGAGAATCAGCTCAAACCCACTATAAAAAGGAATTTCAAAAGCAAAACCAAAAAACAAGGAAATTCTTTACAATTCCTTCAGGGTGTCTGAGGA